>NC_079893.1:21685405-21985405 GCF_024868665.1 Triplophysa rosa | reverse complement strand
TTACGGACAACAACTAATAAGCAGTGGAGCAAGTTTTACGTTGTTTATCATGTGCATAGTGTCTGGACTTTTGATCATCCCTTGTATGTGTTGCGATCGGATAACTCCCGGTGCTGCAGACGGGGAGCTCTGTCATCTCACGAAAACATTGTATAAAAAACTTTGCCGTAGTTTACACAGGACTGGCGGGAAATGTGCATTGATACTCCTTCATTCTTCATGTTATGTGGTTTACTTTGATAGGTGAACTGTCTTTCCCGTGTCTCAGCTAGCGCGACATCCGACGGGTTTTCCCAGATCGCATCACATATGTCTAGTCGGTAACAATGACGGGTGAAAACACGCATGTCCCTTCGCGAGCATATCACGCTCTAATGAAGGGAAACGGGGAGTTACAAATTGCCCTCATTGTAATCCGTCACAATGACGGACGGACGGCCTTCAGATTTTTCCGTCACTGGTAAAAAAAAACTGTCAATGACAGAGAATTTTCGTTTAACGCGACCTCTGGTACACACACGTACAGGAAAATCTGGACCACGGCCAATCAGAGGGGGGTCCGCCCTTCACTATCTCTGATTGGTTAAGACCACGATATGGGTCTAATGTGTGTCTGTTGTTGAATCACAGGGAGACTTTCAGAGTTGCGGAGACTTTTTTTCTCCCTCGAACAACTGGTCGCACCGGTGCGACCTCAGATTTTTCTTAGTCGTACCATTGAGATATAAGGTCGCACGTGCGACCAAATTGGTTGCACTCTAGAGCCCTATTATATATGAAACATATTAATAGGATAAACCCCTTGAGATGTACCACATCGTTTTCGAGGGGTCATCATATTCCATGTTTTTTATATTCCATGTTTTCATATGATTCTACCTGTATCAGTAGTCAGGTAGCACTACCCCCGCATTTGCAGATTAAAGGGATATTTCACTACCAAATCAAAATGTCCCCATGTTTTAACTGAAAATGGTTTTCTTCTGGAAGAATAATCCAGTCAGAGTTATAATACCACGTATCATTTTGCTTCCAAGCGGTAGAATGTGAGTGAACGGTGTTGATTTTTTGAAGCTCCAAAAAGTGCATCCATCGATCAAAAAACTGCTCGACACGGCTCTGTGGTCTTAACATCCATATTGACAGCGCTACTAAGCTTCCGTCATCTCTCGAATGTGAACCAGAGGCTTGTTCTTCCAGCAGATGACGCAAGCGTGTCGTAAATTCCGGTGAGGAACACTGCATTTTTCGTTTTCAGCCAATAGGATAACATCTACTCTGGAGGGAGATTTCGTCAACGTCATTTACCGGAAGAACAAGCCTCTGGTTCACGTGCATTTGAGAGATGACGGAAGTTAGACATCAACGTTAATAGTAGGGGTGTAACGATACACTCAGCTCACGATTCGGTACATATCTCGATGCTGGGTTCACGATACGATACACATCTCGATATTTTGAACAAAATAAAAAATTCAAATAACATTTATTTTCAAAATATTAACAATTTCAGTAACTTATTTTGTTGCACATACAACTTAATAAAGAATTGTAACATTTTAAAGGCTTAACTGAAATTAGAAATAAGATCAGTGTCGATTTTGACAGCAAATTTTGATTTAGTTTTAGTCATAGTCTTTTGACTAAAATGCAATTTAGTTTTAGTCATCCCAATTGATCATAGTTTTAGTCTATTTTTAGTCGACAAAATCTACATTATATTAGTCTACTAAAATCTATCTGGATTAACTCATTTAATTCGTGTAATTAAATACATACAAAGATTTAACTGTTTCGACATAATTTACTTTTACCTTGGAATTAAATTAAACCTGGTCATTACTTTTATTTTTTAGAAAAGCTGAGTAACTACTGGATATGCATTTTTGTAACACAGAGAATATTAGACCATGAACGACATGTAGCAGTTCATTCAGTCTCATTTTGACTCAACTGACTCGTTCGTTCAGTGAAGGGCGTGTTCATTCAGTACATTCAACCAATGAAATGCTCTGACAGAGCTCACGCTCAAGCGCTATTGGCTCGTGTCTCTTTGAAGCTGCGCTGTCTTTGCTTGAGACAGTAATGAATGAGAAAAATCTTTCAAAAAGACATTACATATACTGTATTACATTTCTGCAATCATGCAAATCACATACTTGTTTTTTAGCATGTCATTCGATCTTTTAATATACAGTACGACTCACTTCATGATCGGAACAACACTGTTTTTTTTTTGGCTTACTTTATGTTGCATATCACGTTATGCAGCAGCTCACGTTAGCGGATAAACTAACATTGGCATATAAAAACGTTTTTGCTGCCTTTGTAATGAGTGTCGGGGTGACTCGCCTGCAGTGACGCTTCAAGTTTGCTGTGTTTTAATGGCGATTGTAAAGGAAAATATGACGCTTTGTAAACCACTTGGAGACACAGATTGTGTCTTGTGCTTCCCCATCTCACAGAGACTTCTCTCTCTACCGCATATGTGAGATAAGCACATGTGACGTGCTGGCACAGAGCTGGTAGCGTCTTGACTGCTGAACGAATAGAATTAAACATATCGTAATGTATCCCCATCTCTCTACGATGCGCATCGTATCATTTTTGCATCGCGAAATATCGTAATACGAAGTATCGTTACACCCCTAGTTAATAGCGCAGTCAAACGCATCAATTTGCTTCAGAAGACATTTGTTAAGACCACGGAGCCGTGTCCAGCAGTTTTTTAATTGATGGATGCACTTTTTGGAGCTTCAAAAAATCAAAACCCGTTCACTCTCATTCTACTGCTTGGAAGCTAAATGATACATGGTATTATAACTCTGCCTGGATTATTCTTCCAGAAGAAAACCATATTCAGTTAGGATACCTTGAGGGAGA
Organism: Triplophysa rosa; assembly: GCF_024868665.1. Classification (NCBI taxonomy): domain Eukaryota; kingdom Metazoa; phylum Chordata; class Actinopteri; order Cypriniformes; family Nemacheilidae; genus Triplophysa; species Triplophysa rosa. The sequence continues at coordinate 21,982,522 of NC_079893.1, read as the reverse complement.
GTAAAACATGGGTAATTTTTGATTTGGTAGTGAAATATCCCTTTAAGAAAATTGAGCGAGAAATATGAGCTGCAATTTGTTAGCACACATTTTGTCAGCAGGCCACAGAAACCACATATGCTTTCTAAACTGGTTAGTGATGATTACTTCATCAAGCCAAAACACTGCATGGCAAGTTCATTATATTCCCTACTGGGATTTTCCTCCCTGACGAAATTTGCACAACAACAGACAGACAGGAAGACCTCCGTGGGCTTTAACAATGGGCAGTCACACTACACCACCAATATGAAAAGCAATCTGATGAGTTACCACACGTCACTGGATGCAGTTATATCCAAAGTACACACATCAGTGTAGTCGCATATCCGCTCATCATAAGACGCCACGCAGAGCCAAAGCACTTCTGCAAACATCAATGTCTTGCCATGATAATGTGGTACATGGTTTTTAAAAACGCTCCTGTTTTTAATGTGGTAGACTAAAATCATAATCTACATCAATGTTTGGGTGTCTGAGTGTTAAACACATTAAATATTTAGGTGTACACACCTGATTCGTAGGGTTTAAATAGACAAAGTGAACACTTACTCTTGTAAGGCTCTTCGTATGATTGAGTGTCGTTGTCTGTACACATCCAGTTTTGACAGACAGCTGCAGGAAGTGTGGTTGGCAAAGCTTATGGTGACTGGCTTGGTCCCTTGTTTGAGAGGAACTGTGATCTCAAACAGCTGTAGAAAAAAGGAGACATTTTCAATAAAAGCCTAACAAGTCACAAATAATGTAAGCTGTGAACTGTAATAAATGTTTCTGGAACTTTAAGAGTTCTGGCGCTGCATGTCACAGTCATTTGTATTTAAATAAAGACTCTTGTATCTACAGTAAATGTGTTGTGCAAGCAGGATTGCAAAGAAACTTTCTGAGAAATCAGTGAGTGTACACATTTACCAGACACAACCAGAACTACAGGCTGAAACTGCTGAGGCAGAATGGGGAAGAAAGATGGGCAGATATTGCTAGATCAAGCAATATTCACACCACCAATATTGCACGTAAGTGTTTATATTGTACACTTTCAGTTGGTTGTAGTGCTACATCCTCTTTTTATTCATGTTTGCTTATGATCTGTAGGATTGAAATAACTTTAAACCTGCTTATCCTTAGAAACATTATAAGATAGCCAATCTATTCAATAAACCCTTTTTCTTGTCTACTCAGCAAAACCCATTCCTCCTCTTCAGATGATGACCCTGGGCACACATAAATCAACTGTGCCTGATGAAGGGAGGAAAATATACCATCTGACTTGACCCCTGGCATTGGCTCACCTCACTTCTCAAGGTACCATCGTTCTCCATCTACACTTCTTAAGCCTAATTCACACGGATACAACAAACCCGAACAAATATTGACATATAAACAGAATGAATGAGTTTGTTGGTGTTTATTGAGGTTCATGGGAGTAGTGTACCTTTCCATGTGCGTTAGTGCCATGTTGCCACTTGCTAATCGCACAGATAGATCTGCAGACAACTGCTTTAGCATTATAAATCCATGAGAAAGTATCTGCATTAGACCACCAACAATACAGACTACACTAACCATGCACTGAAAATGTTAGAAAACATTTTTTATATATTTATCAGTTTGTGTATTCCCTGGGACAGTTCTCAGTTCTGAACCCAGTGCCCTGGTTTGGAAAGTACAAAGCTCAACTAGTTTGGCGATGTTCAAATCATGTTGAAACCACACACCTGGAACCACTCATACTACATAAACATTATAGTAATATTAGAATTACGTTGCATGGCAATCACAAACAACATGCGGGTGGTATAGTAAAAATATTACTTGTTAAAGACGTGTTTATTTATTTATTTTTTATGATAACCAAAATCCTAAATGACATTTTAGAGATTTAAAAGAAACACGGTAGCACTTTAATTTACAGTCCTGTTTCCCATGTACATCCTGTGAACTTATTACAGTACATATCGTCGCTGTCGGGCGGAAACCTCCTATGTCCAAATTTGGTCAATTTCATATTTTTTCACAAATCGATGCTATTGGTCAGTCCCCATGTGGGTCTGTTATTTTTACAAATTATTAATCAATCTAAAGTGTTGAAAATAGCTTGAGAGCAAATCTCTTAACTCCATTGGACACTTCAACTGTCTGAGGAGTCTCGTAACTCCACCTCTTCTTCACTCCGCGGGAGCTTCTCGGCATTACGTCTCCTGATTGAAAGTTTTTTAGACAATAACGAGTGAAAATAGTTAGGTTAGATACATTTGAGTAGGCCTGTTTTGTTTAAAAATCGATAGCTGTAATGCTTCAGTGCAGGAAGCCCGTGAGCCACGAAGGTAAGTTTGCGAGCAGATTCGGCTAATTTCCGCCTATTAGACAGCCTAGTCAGCTCATCGTTTTTGTATTACATCACTTATAGTTCTTAAACCTTTAAAATAGAGTTTAGGAAGATGTATGTAACCACAGTCGTTAGCTTTGGTTAACGATTGAAGCCTTTTCTCTTGTCAAGAGGCTCAACGCGACCGCCGACTTTATTTGCATGCAGATTAATTTCCGCCTATATTAGACAGCCTGTTTAACGTTTTATTTTGGTATTGCATCACTCATAGCTCTAACGTTTAAAATAGAGTTTAGGAAGATGTATGTAACCACAATCATTAGCTTTCATTAGCTCTTAAAGCCTCGTCTCTTGTCAAAAGGCTCAACGCGACCGAAGATTTTGATGAACACTGCTGGCAGCAGCGAGTCTGTGTCCGTACCTTATCAATGACAGCGTCATCTCGTATCTCCCTGCTCCCAAGTCATAAACCTTGTATCTCAGATTAAACATGGTTTTGGGGAAATGTTGTGTTAATGTTGGTACACAACAGTATATGATAGCAATATAAGGTATAATACCAACTTTAACGATACAATGTTTAATAACTCAAAAAATATGCAGTTTTTTAATTTCCTGAAAAATAATGGTTTTGGAGATGCGAGGATTCCGCCCGACAGCGACGATATAATAAGTAGGTAATAACTAGGTACTAACCCTGAACCTACCCCTAAACCTAAATTTATATCATGTAGTTACCTTATACTACCCAGTTCTTTCTTAGGTAATTACACTATAGGTACACGTACTGTAAAATAAAGTGCAACCAGAAACTCTTATCCACACCCAACTCTCTGTAATGCACATCCACTCATGATGACTTACTGCACCTTTTTCTTTCTTGCTTTCATGTGTGCAAAAGTCCATAATTCAGTGGGGAACCATTTTTACCAGGACAAGCGATCCAAAAAGCTTCACCGTCCTGCTCACTTTGTAAACTTGTCAGCCCTCCAGTCTCGATAATAAAAGCACTTCAGCTGAGTATTTACAGTCCACATGGCCTGAGTATTATGTATTTGCAGGTGAGAGAAGGGTCAGGCGAAAGTAGAAGTCCATAAAAAAATATTTTTCTCTCCCTCCCTCAGGTTATATTGAGTTACATTATTACATTACATTATTACATATTGTATGGGTGGACAGATAAACAGAAATACAAATGTTGTACCAACATACTATTAATTTAATTAAAGCCAAATTCATGTTCATTTAACTTTTGACCCAGTCATTTCTTGAATGAAAACAAGAGCATGTCATTTTATAATCCAAATCTTCCTAAAATATTTTGCAATATCTTGACATTGCATCTCTTGCTTAGGCTTTGTGCCCAGACTGGGAGTGTAATGTCTGTAGCCCAGTACCTGGACATGGGGACCTCGACATCAACGTTAATAGTGCTGTCAATATGAATATTTCTCTTAAACAAACGGATCGATTCGCTTCAGAAGACCTTTGTTAAGACCACGGAGCTGTGTCAAGCAGTTCTTTGATCGATGGATGTACTTTTTGGAGCTTCAAAAAATCAACACCCTTTCACTCCCATTCTACCACTAGGAAGCAAAATGATACGTGGCATTATAACTCTGACTGGATTATTCCTCCAGAAGAAAACCATATTCAGTTAGGATACCTTGAGGGTGAGTAAAACATGGGGAAATTTTGATTTGGTAGTGAAATATCCCTTTAAGAAAATTGAGCGAGAAATATGAGCTGCAATTTGTTAGCACACATTTTGTCAGCAGGCAGCAATTCACATCCATGACCTTCCAACCAAACTGCTGCCTCTTCACAACTCACTAAATCAAAGCTTAACAGACCATCTCTGCTCCGGCGAGCAAGCTGTAAAACAAAAGCCAATGCAATATATATATACAGTAATCTTAAAGGCATTACAGTGAACCAAACACTACAGACTGGATTAATAAAAAGTAAACGTCACTCACAGTCTTGCTGATGTAGGAAGTGCTGATGTTCATGCACTGATGTTCTTCACTGTTACAACAGCCCCCACATCTGTAGACAGACACGCAGGGTGGTTTATAGAAGGTGTTTGTAGCTGCCCCAAACTCTTTCCCCACATCTAAACAAACTTGGCGTGGCATGCACAGGGTCTTTCTCCACTCTGTTTCAATACCTGTGGGAAGCGCAATGGAAGAGTAGGATGAGGAGATGCATTTAAAAATGACCACCATCAATTAATATGCACTGCAGTTATTGCAAATCACAGTTTGAAACAAAGCCTATGGAAACTTTGTGCCAGGATTGTGCTTGACAACTATGAAAATCTTGGCTGTAATGCAATGGCAGAAAACATAGCCAGCACAAACTGTGGCTGTCACAAATTATTAGTCACTCACTTTTAAGTATTTCAAAGTTGAAGTAAGCAGCCGCAAAGGAGGCCTCCTCCGACCTTGTTTCTGTGGAGCCAGGCTCTCTGTGAGGGAAGCGAGCTCCTGTTTTGGAACGACACTTCAGCATGCTCCAGTAGTTGGGGTAAACTATCCTCATGAGTTCATCCACACTGCCCACCGAACGCAACTGTTCCACCAGGTCTGGCTCTGTATGTTCCTAATAAGACACAAAGAAACGGAGCCAGTTTACTTACAACAGAGTTCAACTTTGTTCTTCGATCTGAAGTAGCAAGAAGTTCAGAAACATTCATGCGGAAGCATATGTGTTTTAGAGCAGTGGTTCTCAAGCTGGGGGCCCCATGATGGATGGATTTGTGGTATTATATAAAATATAGAAATTTATAATAAATTTTATGCAATTAAACATCAACAACAGGACGACCAACCAGAAGTATTGATGTTCCAGCATTGTATAACAGAATTTGTTTTTGGTTTCATGAACATTCTAAGTTTAAGATTATAAGTATTTATTTGGGGGGCCGCAAAGCGATGCACTCCACACAAAGGGGGCCTTACAACGAAAACGTTTGAGAACCACTGTTTTAGAGTGTTGACCTATGTGAAGGATCAGTTAAGTCTAAGTTCATATCCACCTATTATGTCATCAGCTTAGACCTATAGCAGTAGGTCTAAGTTTGCACAGGTGATAACTTTCTAACTGCCAAAAAATCCTCCAAAAACACCTTATGTCAGATTTTCAAAATTGTGTAACTCTCTTGTGTGTCCTTTAACTGAGACCTTAAATCTGCCTAAATCTGGGAAAGAGCATCTAGTCAGTGACATTCTCTTTGGAACAAGATTCTACTGTCAGGAACACTCCTGGGTCACAGTATTAAACTGTCAATATTTAATGAAAATCAACAGGTTTCCCTGTTGTTTCTTGTTCTAGGTACCCAATAAAACTTAAAAAGATTTTGATACAACCTTCACTTTAAATAATTGGACTTATGTACCTTTATTTTAATGAATTTTAATGCAAATGGAACCTTTGCATACATTTGCATTAAAATAAAATAAAATAGATTTTTTAATAAATACCTGAAAATCTACAGACTTTGTAATCAGAATTTCTGTCCATATCTTTTTACAGATAATGGGTAACTAACAGAACAGAGTTTACAATTTATAGGCAGGCATCTAGTATACCTGCTACTACGTTAATTGATTTAAAACAAAACTTTAAACATATTTTAAAGGTCTAACCTTGCCACTAATCTTGAAAACTCCAAACATTGCAAACACAACCCAGACCTACACATACTGTAAAGAGCTAGATGTGGTGGAACAGAATAAATCTTTTCACTAAATTAAGCATGTCAAATTGAAATATGCAGACTAAGTAAAAATATAGATTGCTATTGTGTTTTAAACGGTCCAGTGTATGAATTTAGCGACATCTCATGGTGAGGTTGCAAATTGCAACCAACGGCTCACTCCACCCCTCCCCTTCAAAGCACTTCGGTGGCTGACACAGATGAAAGATATTGTCATGTTTTCACTTCTTTGCCGAAGGACATAACTTATTAACAAAATGCGCTCAGTAGAGCAGTTTGTCTGTTTAGGGCTACTGTAGAAACAACATGGTGACTTCCATCCAAGGGGACTTGTGGTGTATGTAGATAGAAATAGCTCATTTTAAGGTTATAAAACATAACGCTTCATTATGTAAGGTCTTTCTTTACACAAAGATATGTTTATTATATTGCATTTCTCTCAATAGATCCTCCACAATATTACACATTGGACCTTTAATAAAATTACTGAAACAATCCATCAATCTGGATTGCACCAGCAGCAAGTAATCCAGCCCTGAATCACATCAAAACTCAGAGGTATCACACATGTTCCACATTTACCTGACTAACCCCTAACTTTTTCCATAGTCTAGCTTTACGTATACAAAAAGAATCTTTTAACTTCTTCATCTTTAATGTTGTTCATTTTTTCTTTACTTTAGCTACTTGTAAACATTGTTTGGTAATCTACACTTATTTTTAGCTCTTTGACAAAATGTTAAATGCTCCCTCTGTGGTGAGTAAGTGACTTTGGATAAATGAATAAATTCTTGGCAAAGATACTACAAAGAAACTTGTGATGTATGCTTAGATTTCGAGAAGTTTCGATGAGATGGTTTGTGACTCAATCTTAAAACCAGTGACTATCAGTCAATAGTGTAGCCAACGGCAGTCTGTGTCACTTAAGAGAAGACTATGATTTCTGTCCCCTGTGAAACTGAGATAGCCTCAATGGAAGAACCGGTCAAACCTCAAGAGTCTCTAGCGACTCAGACAGTTGACAGTACAGCTTATCCAGTGAGCTAATGGGTTGTCTGTAGAGACTGAACCGCATCAGTCTGCAGCAACAGATAGCCCAATGCATGCAAATCAAACCCCCCCCCAGGTCTTGACCTCCCCGCAATCCTCAGTGGAATGAGACTTTGCAAGTGTGAAAACACCAACAGCGTCTGGAAACAGGCTGAAGTCCCTGATGGAAAATGATACTGCTGTCTGGGACATTCCAGGTAACATGCCCAGTTTACCCACATAGCCGATCACGGCCGTCGATAATAAAAAGCACACCCACCTCGCACTTTGGAAAGTGTTAAAGAATACAACTCAAAGCCTCTGTGTAATTTCCCTTCCCCTTTTCAGGGGGCCAGTGCTGGTATTGGCCCAGTCTGTTGTATCATCTCTGACTGGTGAATGAATCTCTCTGAATATCTATTCCAGAGATCTCATTGGGCAAGTCACCATGTTTACAGCAGTGAATTTATTATCTCAAAACCTAGGAAATTAGCTTTCTCTTTGAAAAACACACTCTGTTGTATTTTACTGTGAAACCCATATTTTACCTATGACAGGAGTTTTTTGGCCGGTTAAGTATAAGATGTGCTTTTCTAGACGCTCCCTTCTTCTCTCACTTCAAAAGAAGATCGCTAGAACAAACAGTATTACAGTATGGCATTTTGTGAAGACTATAAATCTAAGAGCCATGTTTCAAGATACAGGACATTTTGTGTTATAAAAGTGAAACATTTTATGAAATATGTGAAATTAGAATTTAAGCCAGTGTCATATATAACCTTGACTGAACAATATGCTAAACTCACATCTTTAATCTGTACTACTTAAGTGTTAATGCACACTAGGCCCAGGTCATAAAGTATTTTTGTACTAAGTTTGCATCCGCTATAAAATAAACCAACATTGGGAATGTTGTAATGACTTTATATATGGCCCTAGACAACAAACCTCAAGTGTCAATTTTTCGAAATTGAGTTTTTTACATAATCTGAAAGCTGAATAAATAAGATTTCTATTGATGTATGGTTTGTTAGGACAATATCTGGCCGAGATACAACTGTTTAAAACTGAGGAATCTGAGGTTGCAAAAAAACCTGCCTTTGAAGTTGTTAATCAGAGGCCTTGTAGAAGGCCGTTGCCAAGAAGAAACAGGTCAAACCTCAAGAGGTTTGTTTTAACGCTCTCTATTGGCTTACCGCTGTAATGACTTTGTGGAGAGTAGATGAACCCGAAAGCAGAAAATCGAATCTTTACATAGATACCAAACTTGAGTGGGTCCTTCCCAAAGAGCGGGCAGCAGCAAAAGTGGCGTAACGCAAACTGCGGTGGCCCTCCCGCAGGAGTGGAGGCGGGGCCCCTTTACCATATAATCACATCAGTGAAATTCATTCATGCATTTAAAATTCGCATAACTTACCAGTGCTATTACTAGACCATATTATTTTGTGTCAAAGCTATTGGACTACTTGCACGTAGCCTCGTGACGTACATCCAACTTGAAAAGGTACAGCTCACTAGGTTCCGGTTATGTATTTACAATGAGCTGTTGCTCCTATGACACCTAAACTATTTGAAAAAAGATTTTAAGTACATACTGTACAATATCAGCAACATAAGAAGATATATTCTAAACGCCACTAGGCACATCGTCTTTGAAATATATATATTTTTTAAAAGCTTTAATGCAGCACAAAACGATTTGAGAAAGCAATGGTTGACGAGATAGCGTTTCACCGTTTTTCCTCACACACAGGTCCGTTGCAGACATTTAACCACCAAACGCAAATCACAGAAGGATATAAGGAGACTAAAATACCAGCACAGACTGAAATACTGAACACATGCTTTTATTAAATGTTTGAATCACTATGTTGTGTCATTATTTCATTGACAAATGTATATATCCATAAGTAAATGCAATTTTTGTCAATATATAGGTCTATTTAAAAAGTAGTTATAACGTTTAAGGATAAATTCCCCAAAATTTCACGCAGTTCATGTATTATAATTTTATTTGGCAATTGGCATTAAATCTGCTCTATGCTTATTGCTATTTTTAAAAAGTTCCCAGTGTGAATGAACGTCTAATTTATTCAAAATCCACATGGAACATTTAACAATTATTGTTTGTTAGGCTATAACTTTATTGTCATTAAACATATGATCTATGAATGAGACTAAACACGTCTAGGACAGCGATGGACTTATGCAGGGTGCATACAACGCCTTTCTTATTCGGGAGTTGAGCAGGCCATAGGCTACATATATTAAATATATTAAGAGGAACTTCAGCTAATTTAAAATCCGTCACAAAAACCATTCAGCGAGTTCATGACAATGTACGCAATAAAGCATCTTTGCCATTAAGACGGTCTAAAACGTCCCTTTCTCCTGGCATTTTTCGTCTTTCACAATGTCCATCTAAAGCGCACTCTGGCTTTCAAAGCTGAGAATGGCAAGTTCGGAAAGTCTCTCTGGCTCATTGCACTTCTCAGACAAGTTTAAATTAGTAATCGCCACTTGCATGGTGACAGGGATGGTTAAAAAACTTCAGAGCATAGCCACATCTGTGACACTCGGACACCGTTTTGGAGATATTTTATGTTGCTTATTTTTAGATTATTACATTCCAGGACATTTGTAGCTATTCTCCATTACGATTGGATAACAACAACGACGACAAAGGATACTGAGATCACCAAACAGCGGTAGGCAAAAATTAACACCAAAATAAATGTCCTATTTATGGACATTTATTGCGTGCATGTCCGTTACGCCACGGAGCAGCAAGTGAAGTTTGTAGGCGTGTTTCCAGCCATTTTTGTTAGCGATTTTACTGCATCCACTCACAAAAATAAAGTTTTTGATTTATTTACGGTAGGAAATTTACAAAATATCTTCATAAAACATGATCTTTACTTAATATCCTAATGATTTTTGGCATAAAAGAATCATTTTGACCCATACAATGTATTTTTGGCTTTTACTAAAAATGTTCCCGTGCTACTTAAAAGTCCCAGTGAAATAAAAAATTACATCATGAAATATTACAGTGTTTACTGTCAATAGCTTACCAATGTAGGTCATTATTTATTTAAAATGCATGTGCCCTGCCCTCACAATCTTCAGTTAAAATCTGAAAATGCACTTCCGCCCTGGAGTGACTATCCATCTCAAATGACGCAAGTTAGACGGCTTGGGTGGAGCATCAGTTAACTCCTCCCTTTCAGCTGTCAGTCAGCTGCCAGTGCCATTTCAATATGCAACGGCTGTTTTTATACATCCAACCAATTCACAGTAAAAAACACAAGCCACGCCCACTATTTTTTTCTCATTTGAAATTCCGTTTCACTCGGAAATGCGGCAGAATATGGAAGTAAAAAAGATCGCAACTTCCAGTTCACGGTGACTTTAAGACTGTTTTTGTGGTCCAGGGTCACACAATAAAGTTCAGAATAGCAAGTTCGCATCTAAATCACAGTTTCACAAATCTTTCTTAAAGGTCCAGTGTGTAATTTTTTGGAGGATCTATTGACAGAAATGCAATATAATAAAGATAACTATGTCTTCAAAGGTGTATAAAGACCTCATATAATGAAGCATTATGTTTTTATTACCTCAGAATGATTTATCTATTTCTATCTACATACACCGTGGGTCCCCTTGCATGGAATTCGCCATGTTGTTTCTACAGTAGCCCTAAACTGCTCTACAGTGCGCGTTTCACAAAATACGTCATCTCTTTCGGCAAAGAAGCAGAAACGCGACATCATCTTTGTTCTGTGAATGCCGCTGTAGTGCTTCGAAAGGGAGGGGTGGAGCAGCCGTTAGATGCCGCTAAAATCTACACATTGTTCCTATAACTAGAAGCTCACGTTAACACAGAGACGATGTAATAAAATAATTCAAAGTACGAATATCACTGTTTTTGAAACTACATTTTATATGGTTGAATTTAAATAAAATTATTAAATATTTATTATTACATACAGTATATTGAATAAGACACCCAGACAAAACACAACTAGAACCTATGGATTGCAATTGTGCTGTACTGCACAAGAAAAGTACAATACTTGTAGGAAATGACCATTTCTACCCACATTGACTTCCTTCTGTTTATTCAGGAAACTTAAATACCACAAAAAGAGTCTGAACAGGACTATTGTATATGGCCTCTTCCATGTCTTTGTTTACAGTAATTCCTGAGATAACAAACTGGTCTGTTTCCGACCAGAAACAATGGAGACTGAGAAAATTATATTAGTGTGTGTATGTGCATGACACACAGACACGTTCAGACATTAGCATTAGTGGGTCCCAAACTTCAGGTTTGGTCATTCTAAAAAACACTAATACAATGCACTATTTTTATTATTCGAATGGGAACTAGGGCTGGGAGATCTTCCCAAAAGGGCATATCACGATCTTCATAACAAAGAATCTCGATCCATGATCAGAGTTGAAAATATTAACTTTTTTGTACATAGCACTGGTGCTACAGAGGTTTAAAGTTTTGTAGCACAGGCCAAACAGTTGTACAGGTAGCACAAGTATAAAACGTCTGTTATCATCTTTAGAAAACACAAATGCAGGTCATCACATAAATAGACTGGTTAACGACAAAGGACATTAATGTTATATACAAATGGATCAACTGGGGGCATATCATTTTTAATTTACACATTTTTTTAGTGTTCTGTGTTGTCCTTTTTTACTGTACAATAGTAATATATTTGTCCACATAAAAATACTGTAGTATACTATAGTATGTACTAGGCTTATAGTGAACTGCAGTAAAATTCCTAGATAATATAGTGTTTTTGAACCTTAATACAGTAAATTTTAAAGTATATTACAGTTTATCAATTTACAACAAGAATACCACAATTTGCCACATCAAATACTATAGAACAGTGGTCGGGAATCTGTTGCTCTTTTCAAAAATCATGTGGCTCGCTAGGTGTCTTACCCTTCACGAACACTTGATCGTTAAAAAAAACATAATTATATGAATATTTCAGGTTGTCCTGGCCAATACACGCATTCAGTGCTATGCGCAAGCATCACGACACTAATCAACGGCAAACAACGTTTCTATGGTAACCTCTCTCGCGGCCGCAGCCCTGATTCAAGCTACGGAGCGCGTGGAGTTTAGAAGAGCGATCATCATGCTTTTTTTTGAAAGTTACGGCTCTCTGTGGTGTATGACACAGAACTCGTTGCCTCGCTACCCAGCAAACACAGAACGTTCCCCTAACTTTAGTTTTTGGTTCCCTTTTGGTTATTTTTTGGGAACCAAAAAACAACATTCTAAGAACGTTCTTTTCAGGTTTTATTTTTTGCAACCAGAAAATAACGTTCCCAGAACGTTGCAGGCTGGTTTTTTTTAAATAACCAGAAAATAACATTCTCTGACGGTTATTTTTTGCAACCAGAAGATAACGTTCTCTGATGGTTATTTTTTGGTTATTTTTGCAACCAGAAAATAACCAGAAAGTAACGTTCCCTGGTGGTTATTTTCTGGTTATTTTTTTGCAACCAGAAAATAACCAGAAAATAACGTTCTCTAATGGTTATTTACTGGTTATTTTTTGCAACCAGAAAATAACCAGAAAGTAACGTTCCCTGATGGTTATTTTCTGGTTATTTTTTTGCAACCAGAAAATAACCAGAAAGTAACGTTCCCTGATGGTTCTTTTTTTGGCTATTTTTTATGGTAAAAATAGTCAAAACTGGTAAACGTCAGTGACATGTGCAATACATAAATTATAAGATCACATTGAAAACCAAATGAAATTAATAAATGTGCCCTTTAATGGCTTAAAATAATAAACTAGTTAAGCTAAATGAAAATACAATCATCTATATCCATGTGTATTTCTTTAGTGTGGTTGTCTGTTACTGTATGTGTGTGCGCTCGAGCATGTGCATTTTCCGCTCTGCCGCGCACTCCCGTCATTTAAAAATTAACGGTCATTTCGTTTTACCTCACCGACTAACACATTAGTTTAGCGGTTTATTTATTTTAATTTTTTATTTAAAACCGTACAGATTTGAGAGTAGACTTATATTTTCGTGATTTTCGATTGATTTGACACATCTAAATCAACAGACCATGATGAAAGGACTGAAACTCAGGGCTTTTGATTGTTATATCTAAAGACAGAGAAATCGAAAGAAATCGAAAATTAGGCTACTTCAGTGATGAAAAAGGAATTATTAGGCTAAAAGAATAATCTAATGCATTGATTTCATCCTCCATATTGTGTGGGATGATGTATTTTACTTATTTTAATTAGATTAACGTTAGACAAGCGATGGATAAAAACACAGCATGGATGTATTCATTACTGACGTGTAAACGGACCGAGAAAAATATTTTAGGCTAACGTTCTGGGAACGTTCCCCTAACGTTAGTTTCTGGTTTCCAGAAAGGTTTTTTTAAGGTTTGTTTTTGGTTATCTTTATGGAAATAAAACGTTAGTTTCATGGTTTAACGTTAGGGTAACATTCCCCTAACGTTAGTTTTTGGTTCCCAGAACATTATGGGAACCAGAAACTAACGTTCTATTAACGTAAAGAAAATTTTCCTGGAGAACCAAAAACGAACCTTAGAAAATAACGTTCTGGGAACCAAAAACTAACATTAGGGGAACGTTCTGGGAACAAAAAACTAACGTTAGGGGAACATTCTGGGAACCAAAAAATTGTTAGCTGGGTATGTAATCACATGTATAAAGTTTTAAAAACAAACCATGCAGCAAAGTATCCGGTGAACAGATGTAAGCAAACTTCGACGCTTGGATGGAGTATGGATATCTTTCTCGCATATGAAGTCCATACATACATCTGTCAAGGTTGACAGAGGAGTTTTAATGCCGTATGTAAGTGTTTGACCACGTACGAACCGAACTACAAAGCTATTAGCAAGACGCTAGTTATGTTCGCTTTCTTGAGGTGTTGCGCAGGTTGCGCAGACAGGTCGGCATATGACATCAAAGTGCCATGAGAGCAGAGCTCTGTGTGCTTTCGAAACGTTCTCGCGGTACTCTGATGTCAGACTTTCGCTGATCTGTCTGCAGCATTTCAAGAAGACGAACATACTTAATGCAAAGTCAAAAGACACAAATACAGTATTTTGTGAATATCAGTATAGGAATGTGCACTTTTTTAATTGTCATATGTTAGATATAATGAAGTTTAATTGAATGGAGGCCTAATGCAAACCTGTAAGTTGTTTATAAGTTGTGGAAATCATTTTTGGAGCCCCAGATGTATGCACGGTTTCGTTTGTTTCACAGTTTTTCAGTTGTCTGTGGACATGTTATCTTATGGAAGGAAAAGAACAATTGATCCCCACAGGGACCATAAGTGAGACTGTGGTCTGTGGACAAAAATATAGTTATTAGTATTGCAGTCAATGAAAATGTTATAATTTATACAGTGTGTATATATATACTGTATATCTCAAGATATTTCTCACGGCTCAAGATATAGGTTATATGTACTCAATGCAGCCGGGAAACGAGTTTCAATCGCAAAATACACTAAAAGTAAGTAATTTGGCAGTGCGCCATGGATTAACGTCACACACAAACAAGCACAAGGAAGGACAAACACACTTCACACAAATAAGCAGTTCTGTCTAATGCACTTGCAAAACTGTATTGCACACGTGCTACACTGGTAATTTTTCTTCGCACAGACTAATTAATATGTCGCACTGCACAGCCCTGCTGAAAAACACTCTGGTTCCGGAGTCCTTTTTTGGCACCAACCCCTCGCCTGCCATGCCGCTAACTTACTGATTTGTTTTCAAATATGTCACACATGGAAACATCTGAGGCAGACACGTGACGTGATATGTTTTGGACCATAGACATACATATATATATATATGTCTATGTTTTGGACAATCAGCACAGCCATCTAGCAGAAAATCATTAAGCTGTTCAAGCGGTGCTATGCAGATCGCGGCACGATGTCATATGCCAACGAGTCTGTGGCTGTGCAGCGCTGAATGATGTCGAACACACCTCTTGTTTAAGACGACAGACAAGATTATGATCCTCGCGATTCCGTTGAAAAGTGGATTGAGGACGCCTTCAAGATCGATCGCGATTTAAGATCGTCAGATCACCCACCCCTAATGGGAACCATGAAGTCTGAGGGCAGTTGACCCAAAAATGCCATTCATTGTTATGTTTTGGTGATCTTGTTCACGCTATTAAGGAAGACTTTTAGTTTTAAAATCTAGTTGACAGAAAATATTAATAACTAATCTTTAATATGTATTTGCATGCCAACATCTTTACTATCAAAAATCATGTTCAAATGGATATTTAATTGCATACAAGTTTAAATATGCACTCCAAAAACTTGCAGCTATTATAATAAATAAAAAGCAGGCCTGCAACTTCAGAACATTTTTGAGATAAAAGAAAATAAACATTGTGCCTGATTTATTTAGGTTGCAGTGAGACTAGCCTCAAACGAGAGTGTTTGGCCTGGAAGGACAGTGATTCATGGGAAATGATGAAATGATGAACTGATCATAGATGCCAGCAATATTAGTGGGCAGAGATAGCAACATTTTTTAAATATGACTAACTGAATGATTAACAGCTGGATTCAATACTAAAGACAAGATGCCATGTCAACTCTAACAAAACAGGATCCCACTTTTGTCCGATCATCCCTAAAAGGGATCATTACTGAGAGTATTTTGCAATTCAAATGTGAGTCAGTAATTTGAAACCAATGAGAAAGTTTGCATAATTACAAGACAGCCTGAAACTACCCAGTGTTGTCATTCAAAATATGAGAAGTCACATTTTCCTGGACACACATAACATAGATGCTGTTAAAGATGCTGCTGTTGCAGTATTGTAAGTCGCTTTGGATAAAAGCGTCTGCTAAATGACTAAATGTAAATGTTGCTGCATCACTTACAATAAAATATAGGCCTAAAAATATCTTTGCCATTGGGTCACCAACTGGAGCAAGCACTAATCTTAAATTAATATAACAGACTTCAAAAATCTATATCCAACATCAAAATCTGAAGAAAAAAACATGTAGCGAAGGCACAGCATAAGCAAACAATCACACACAATGAAAATAAACAGATCCCTGTACAGACTACGAGATTAGCATTTATCTTCTTCGCTGACACAAGCATCCAGAGCTATTTGGAAAAAGTTTCGGGAAGACACTCTTACTAAAAATCCTTTTGTCAAAATACTGCACATTTTATGCCACGTTTATAAAGTTATGATTTCCATACAGTCGCTTCATACTCCTACATTAAAACAAAATCAAAACCTCAAATAAAAAAATAAAGTGCCAACTTGGCGATTGCAATTGACCCTTAATACACTTGATTTTCCATTTTGAAATTTAAGAACTTGATTTACAAAACACCACAAAAACAGAGGAAACCACATCATCCTGCATCATGTGCAAAATTATGCTACATAAATTTGACAATGATTTCTGGAAATGAATAAATCAATGTGCTAGAAAGATTTTCAATATGGCACTAAGAACTTTCTAATGACACAAATGCCGTCTCGAGCAGTCACGGTTTATACCACAGGCAGCTGATAATCATATAAAATTATAAGAGGACCAGACAGCAGGCTAACAAACACAGTAGTCCAACATCACAGTGGAACAGCATCAGTACATCTGCACAGGAACACATGTTGCATGTGTTCTAGACATACCTTTCATCCTCAGTATTGGACTCCAGAGAGCAGGTTTGTGTACGCTGCTGTGCTCACTGGACTTGAATGATGTACTTGAAGTCAGCTGCTGAGGGCATGTCTGGGGCTTTGCTTGCAGACTTTCAAGAAGAAAAGGAGGAGGATCTGAGATATCATTAACCCTCTAATGACTCTAATGTTCCCCAAGAAACTCTAGACCTGTCTGTGAGTTTGAAGTCTTTGACCCAGTGAGAACTGATCCTTTGGAGCAGGGGTTTTCAAACTGTGGGTCGGGACCCACTTGTGGGTCGCACAGTGGCATGAGGTGGGTTGTGGAAAGTCACTTGGCTTTTGAATGACACACAAAAAAACAGTTTAGTCCAGTTAATGACTGGCAATGACAATAGCTTTGATATTTTACCATTAGATAGTTTGGTATTGCAGCTTAAATTTCATTTATTCTATTTAGGGAAAATAAAAACTCTTCTACTTGTAGAGAATGAATGTGTATTTTCTCCCCATATTTACATTTAAAAATATTTTGGTGGGTCTCAAGCAGTGGCGATCCGTGACTCCTCTTCCGGGGAAGCAGTAATGCGAAGCTCGGCAAAACATGTATTTAGCTCGTCATGTGTGTGGCGCATCATTTCAAAATACGTGCCTGCTGCAGACGCGTCGAAAGGGTTTTTAATAAAAGAGACGCTCACGTTTGCTAGATACTCGCTTAGTCTCATGTGTAATCAGAGTTAAGTGTTAACGCAGTGTCTTCTGAACGCGAGCGTCTCTTTTATCATAAACCCTTTCGACGCGTCTGCAGCAGGCACGCATTTTGACATGAAGCGTGATGCACATAGGTTCACGTGAAGCGCTGAACACGTATTTTGAATTCCTGCTTCCCCTGAAGAGGAGGAACCGATCGCCACTGGTCTCAAGATAGATTATACCGGTCTAGGTGGGTCCTGGAATGAAAAAGTTTGGGAATCGCTGCTTTGGAGAATAAGTGTGGCCCACAAGTGTAAAGAGTAAGAGGCCTGACACTTAGACCTTTCCACATTTCAGATCAACAGTCCTATCTACAATGTTTTCCTGAAGCAATTGACATGTTCCCCGAGGTAGAGTACTTTGCCACGATCCTTATGCTATATTACAGTCCCTCGTATTGTTTCTAAACCAACTGTCGGTACACGATCCGGGATGCCTGCACGATCCGTTCTGCGCATGCGCATAATGACGTAGTAAACAACGTCACGGTTTCCCTAAACTATTGGTATCAAGCATGCGATGAAACGCTTGACGGCCAGACGGCACAACTGGCGGCATATTTTTGTAGGCTACATTGTGTTTTTCATTTAACAGTTCATGGCGGGTCTATTTTGATGTTTTAAAATGTAGCTTACGCTATGCATTACGATGTGTTTACGTGGTTGCCAATCCAAAATAATAAAGGAGTTGTTACATGAACATACACGATTTTGGTTACATGTGGAATAAAGTCTGAGTCTTGAGAGTCTGTCACTGCAAACCTTCAGTTTCCTCCATACTCCCCTTCGCGATTCATTGCTGCATGGCATTAGGCCTACTTAACTTGCTGTGTTTCGATCTGAGGTCAGTAGTATTGTCAAAGACGGTTTTTATATCTATCTATATAATCTAAATGAGGAATAATCCCTTCAATGGTGTTTACAGAACACAATAAGGAACATAATATGCATTTCCGCCTAGACTATCTGCACTTACATGAAGAAAGAACTACAAACAAGTCTGGGGAAACGTTACAGAGTATTTCAACGCATAGTGTGCACACAGAAGTGACATGAGACCAGAGGTGGACAGTAGTGAAAGTCGCGGTATAAAGGTGCTCAAGCGTGGAACAGATCGTGCAGTGTCGTCGCTAAACAGAATTATCTACGTCATTATGCGCATGCGTGGACGGATCGGATCGTGTACCGACACCAACTGCTGGACGCAGTACACACGCTCGGCACACACACAAGCTCTTGAGATCAGACCTTATGTGTGGATATTGTTTCTCCAGCCTTCAGCCCGGTGTCTGCTAGAGCTATTAGAATGAACTAGCAGCATTGGATACAACACAGAATGGGGAATAGAGCATATCAATAGCCGGGTTTCCATCCAAAGTTGCGAATTTAGCTTATGCGCAAAATTGGAATATCGCATAAAACATTTTCGAATACGCACCGTTTCCATCCAAATAGTCAACCGTCACTTCCTAATAAACTGCCACTAAATATCAGTAAGAGAAGAAGAGAAGCCACTGAATATAATGATTTTCATATAGAATAATACTTGCGCAAGCAGACGATTACGAAACACAATAAATGCGGTGCTTTTGTGGATGTCTGCTGTTTGGGAAACACAGTCGTGACAGTTCTAAGAGGCAATTACAGAATACTTTGACGACTTTGCTCAGGCATTTAAGAATGACCGTAACAACATTTCTCATGCTGTGTAACAAGATCAGTTCTCTGGTTAGTCAGGTTACGCCGTCTCATAGTGCAGTTACGTGGCTTTTTAGAGGAATTTATTCGGCAAATGCGTTTCCATCTCCCATTATTCGCATTAACCCTTTTTCGCAAAACTGAAAAACCACCTCAAGCGATCGTAAAAACATTTTGCGAATTAAGGGTTTTTAATTCGAAATTTGGCGTTTCCATCACTCGTTTCTGATGCGAAACTTCAAAATGCGAATAAAACCAGAGTGATGGAAACCCGCTTACTGTCAATGCCTGAATCAAGAGATTCGAAAACAGGTACTTAGGGAAATAATTTGATGACGAACATTGTTTTATCTGTACAATGAGGACAGATCAATTCTGCACAATCACAACACATATTATAAGAAAGTAAACAGTTTCGATTGTGGTTGCTTTTAAAACTCCCCTGAAATAATGATTGCAGTTTTCTGTCCTGTGGTAATAATTGACCTGTTAATACAAGATGTTTGGCAGGACATAGACCCTAAGGGCTCATCCCTTTATTGAAACAGCTTAAAAAGACTTTCAGCCATCAACCATAATGTGATACTTGACTGCAAGGAAAGGAAATTCTCTATCAAGATTAGAAAAAAATCTGAAGTGCAACATGAGTCATCAATTTACCTGGGAAAATCTTTACCATTTAACTGTAAAGACTTTAACAGAAGTTCACTTTTTCAGCCTATGTACAGTATAACATAACTAACTGCATAACAACTGAAATCCAAAACAGCCACAACTTTAATTTCATGGGGTCTTTAAAGAGTAATACAGAGTTTGCTTCAGTCCCGCCAGACTCATTCTTCCCCTTTTGAAAAGTTACTTTCTTCTCGGTTTCACGTGTTTAGTCAGACGTGTGTCAGGATGCAATTACTGCTCACTTCTGATGCATACTTGGTTAAGGTTTCTGTGGTGCAATAAAGCTATTAGCCTGGAGGGTTGCCCACTACTCAATAAGACCGCAGGGATATTAGGCCTAATGTTCTGTAACCCAATTCTATAGCTCTCCAAAAACATAATACAGCTCTACAAGAAATCCCTGTGAAACTCCCTGTAGGCCAATTAAAAAAAAATCTTTGCACATACAGTACAGTGGGGAAAGGGGATATGGTTCTTTTTTTGGTACACTCAAAACATTGGTGTATGGAGCCAGTATCAAGGCTGGGCAGAAAATGTCAATTGCAAAGTTAAAGATCACTCAAAGAGTATACTATCTCTTGAAATGTTAAGGAAACTAAGGTATGATGAGATCACCAACTGCATAATACAATAAAATGTACATGACTCATCTCTAAACTAATGTGCTTATCTCACGAGTCCATTTCCACAAGCAATAACACTTGGATCCAAAGTGGATACTGTACATTATGTTGGATATGGCTTTTGAATCAAACTATTAAGGGCTCAATTCCAGAACACCAAAGTTTGTACGTACATGACACAAATTCATAAACTGTGCAGTTTGGATAAAAGTGCCATATACATGAATCAAATACTGCAGGGCTAGTTGATGCAGAAGGGCCACTGTTCTGGAGAGTTTTGCTCCATCCCTGATCAAACACACTAAAACAAGCTAATCGACAGGATTACTTAAAAGTGACAGATGCGGGAAAGTTGCCTTCCATGACAGAGGCATGCTGTACTTGCCATGGCACACTACCAAGGGAGGGCTGAATATACTTCTTGTGAATATCTACCATAGTGCTGATCATAAATCCAACCTCAATGAACCACACTTGAACCAGATCATTGAGTTCACTTGAAAATTACAGGCAGTTATCGTTCCTGTAATTTTAAGGAACTTCTTAAGAATGTCGATCTCCAGGAACAGGTTTGAGCACACCTGCTTTAGTGGCCCATACACTTAAGTGTAGTGAGAGTTAGTTTACTGAAACAAAATAATAAATCAAATTTGCCAATTGTAAGCGATCTGCAATTGACCCTTCGCAAAACCCCGCCCCCCTTCGTTCATGTTGCCATGTCCGACAATCTTTCGGTATCAGCCATGCGCTCCCAGTGTAAATTTGTGCACTCGCTGGGGAAATAGTGAAGAATTTCGGAAAAAATTACACGCTGATTTCAGACAGAAAGATCTGCAATATGCATTCGAGGGATACATTCAGGATTTGAGATAACTGTAACAATAATTATACCTATATTTGCATCCACACCAGCAGACGATAACGTTATGTTAATTCTAAACTCGCACGATGCAGTAGGCTACTACTGTCACACAAATGGATGTATAGCTAACCTAAATGTGGTGTATTAAGGGTTTATATTTACTCCGAAATTTGTAGTAATGACAATTTTAGAGAGAGAGTAACTTCGGGCAGAGTTTTGGTCAGCCGTGATCCTTCTTTGTGAAAACGAAAGTAAACTTTTAAATATTAGTTCACTTCAGTACAGAAAATAATAACAGTCCATCAGTGTTTTAATCTTTATTTGTGTTAAATACAACAAACACAGTACAGCTGTTGCTTTACGACCTCATTGCTGAAAACGTCTTTCCTTTAAAATGTGACTGCAAATGCTGCTCTCTGAAGGAAGAAGGTGCACTCATCACATCACAAGGACGCAAAGCATATCTTGCCAGCTTGCTCATACATGTAATATGTAAGTAATATATCAACAAGTATTATATTCCGCCTTAAAACACCACTTCCCGAAAGCTTCCGTCTGAAATTCGTACAATAATGATTCCAACAATATCGTGTATCATATCTGTATTGGTATAGTTGTGATGTGAACTCCGCTATTCTCCTTTATTTAGAATGATTTTAAGTTATAACTTAGTTATCTTTTATCTTTATAGTGTGAATAGCTGGGTATACTGTATATCGCTCTGTTTTCTATTACAATAATTAAAAAGCCATTTTTTCATATTAATCACCAAAGGTTTACTAAGCCAGGTTTGTCGGACTGGTTTGTTTGTCGGACAAAATTGTGGTCAGTCACGGGGGAACATAATATCGGCGTTATGATTGGTCAGATCGCCTGTCAATCCAACTGCTTACGAAGGGTCAACAATTGTACGCCCAAATACACACTACAGTCATTCGTCTACGCAGAGAAAATGGCAAAAAAAAATGAATTTCAGTGCAAAACACAAGGGTAATCCCAGCTGCTTCAGGCATACTGCTGAGCCACAGTCAGAGATGAATTCCTGAGATGCGTCTATAGCCAGTTTTCAGTAAGCAAAAGAAGATGTCACAAAGTTTACACAAAGATAGAGGGAGAAAGACAATGATATAGACCATAAATGCATAAACTATAAGGACTCTGTGTTCCTGACTGGCAATGTTGAGGAATATGCTGTTCTCCCCCAAAAGTTGGGTCAACAATGCTGTGTAAGACTGACTGGGATGCTTAAACAAAACAGATAAATGTTTTTATACTGCCACAAAGTCACAGTGTTAACAATCCTAAGAAAGTCAACCAACAAACGGATTATAAACAAAGTCCTGCAAAAGTAAAATGACCATCACTGAAACTTGGAGAATTGGCTTCTCCCTTATTTTCTATTGATTGAATGATATATTTGTGGATGGATAAAAATATATATATATTTTTTTTACATTCAGTTTTCTCTAAATATAACTGAGCCAAACCAGTCTGGTCATAATCTACAATGTATCAGACACAATTTCAATCATGATTTAAAGGGACAGTTTACCCAAAAATGAAAATTATTTAATCATTAATTCAACCTCATAACATTCAACCTATACGACTTTCGTTTGCAGAAAACAACAACAACAATGGGCCCCATTTACTTCCATTGTATGGACTAAACCCACTGAAACATTTCTAAAAATATCTTCTATTGTGTTCCACGGAAAAAATTAATGAATACAGTTATAAACAAACAAAGCGGCATGTAAATTAACGGATTAGCACACCGGACAAGAAGCGTCGCGTCGATGACAGCTCACAGGATGAGTGCATTCTGTATGCACAAGCTCAAATTTGAACCAATTTAACTTATTATTTAGCGAATGGGCTCTATATCACATTGGGATAAATCCATTATAGTTTTCTGTAAACGAAAACAGTGGGGAAACAAAAAGCATGTGATCCGTGCGAGCTAGCTCTTAAAGGGACAGCACCATAATAAATATGTGTTTTAATGCTCATCAAACAACAAAAAACGAAGACAAAACAGACTCAGTGCTCCTGGCTGATCAACTTGAATATGGTTTGATCTATATTTCAGTATACTGGGAAGACTATGAAGTGTTATTTTACATTTGACTCCTGTATTCAGTTTCTGTACCTAATAACCACAGTTAGACCAACCTGAAACGCTTAAAAAGTACTGTTAATTTTATTTGTGTGTTTGCTTTATTACATTTATTTGTGCTATTGCTCATAATTTGTTCTAATTTTATTACTAACTGATTGACTATTATTATTAGAGTTAGGCTAATAGTTGTATGGTATTATGAGCTTATTTATTAAGATTGCATAGGTAAAAAAACTAACTAATAACTAGACATTATTATTTATTTATTTCTTTTTGTGTGCGGGCAAGTAAAATTTTTGTCAGGGCCAGTAAAAATGTAGAAATTAATGTATGCATAATAGTCATCATGATTGCGCAACCGTGATTATTCCTCAGACAACAAAAACCAACCAACAAAATCTATAATCGTTGCATCCCTACTTTTCACTTTTGATTTACATCCTCTTCAATGTGTTGGTACTATGCAAGGCATCAAATATTACACATCATGACTTTAACCTTTCAAACTTGTTCTTAAAAAAGCACAGGAGAATTAATTTCACAATTATTATGAAATTAGCTTTAGAACAAGATAACATTTCTCCAATTGATATAGTTGCCTAATTCAAAATAGTTGCCGAACTGCTGACCTCCCAAAAAGTAATTTTACTTATGTCATCTCAACGTCCGACTACCCTTTCCCCTGGGGCGAAAGCAGATCTCCTCTAAAGGTGTGAAAGTGTTGAAAGGTGGTTGTGCTAAATCTAAAATTAAGGACTGAGAGGATCTGGCAGGTGGATTGGCTATTAGAGTGGGGAAGATAAGAGAGGCAGATGTGGTTAATCTGTTCCACCTGTGTTAACTTTCCTCCTACCAAGAAGTACACACGACCACACACTCACATTGAAGAAGACACCCCTGGGGAATCCCTCAGCCATCACTGGAGGCCAGAAACAAACAAGCATTGTTTATAAGATAACGGAAACTCTTTATGTTCATGAAAGCGAGCTCTTTTCCCTGTAGCTTGAGGTGCTTTATCATGGGTGGTTTTTCTCAGGCATCCATCTCTAGCCAGAAGACACACTCCTAAGGGCTGAAACTTAATGCTTACTCAAGCCCGGCTGTCCCAAGAGGCTTGCAACACAGCAGATAACAATTTAAGCAGTCAACATCCCAGTTTATAATGATGAGGCAAAACCGGCACTGTCACCAATGAGGTTACGTTCACAGCTGAGGCTTTAAGACTACAAATCACTGGGACCCAGCACCCACATTCCCCAGGTGACCCCAGCGTCTTACAATTACTTGTGATTTACAGGACAGCTTTGCCAAACAGATGAGAGATAGCCATCACTGAAATGTGCAAGGGAGAGATATAAGGTGAGTACATAAGCTAAGCGCTGACTGATCCCCAATGAATTATTGAGGACCGACCAACACTGTTAGCAGAGTCCCCCATCCTACACATTCATATTCTCTACGGCCACATGTGCAATTATAGGACACTTATTCAAACGCATGGCAAAAGCGCAAGACAAATATCTCCCAAATGGACTGAAAATAAACCATTAGAAATTCGGCAGCTTTCGTTGTTACCGTGGCAGTTAAGCTTAACTTTCCCGTCTCTCAGTGAATTCCAGCTAAATGAATCTTAATAACCCTCGAATTTCACCGAGACCCAAAGGAGTTTGGGAGAGCAGGAAAAACAACATCTAATTTTAGGCATTCATTTAAGTCACACATTACAAATGGGATAGAATTTAAGATTTTGTCAAGACGTCCACGTTGCTGGGTGTAGCATATGGTATCATTTATAGAGTGTTCATAGTAAAACTCCACAAAGGCGACTACTGCCGTGTTACAAAAGTTTGAATGTTGTAAAATGCAGAATGTCAAAGTGATCGTATGTGTAATGGTTGTGTCTTCCAGAACATAATGTTGGTGGGTGTGTGAGCCACAGTACGAACAGATCCTCATTTCTGTGAATTAACACAATCTCACTTCACTTGGGAACTTCTAAGAAAAAAAAGGTTGCAACATTTATCCAAACAATTCAGTGTATTGATGACATCATCAAACAGGTTTGTGAAGACAGAAAGAGAGAGAGCGAGGTTCTTCTGAAGTTGTTGCTGACCCAATGACACCTGCTTACACTTTTATGGCAATAAAATTGTGCTTTCAGATAATCTCCTTAAATGCCTTTTTTTTACAAATGTCATCCTGTGCTTTTGCAAAAGAATATCTAAAACCTGTAAATTCTACATGTTTCAATTATATTAAGTCCCTGGACACACAAAAGATGTGTCTCGGTGCTTCAAAAAGGACTCAAAATAAAAACGCAAATATTTAACATGGCTTTCCTTCAGGCTGACTTTAGTTAAGTTACTGTAAATAAAAACTGAGGGCAGCGATTCAGAATCAATAATGACTTTCAGAAACATAGCCTACTGGAACTTGCCAGAGCTTACCAGGATATCTCCTTGATCTTGGTCATAATCATAATAGTCGTGACTTGACTCCAAAGCAAGGTTTGCATAAAGCAATGCGAGACAGAAGACAGAAATTCCAAATAAGTGCATTTTAGTTGTAAAAACCCTCTGAAGTCTGGACAGAGTCTGTTCAAAGTTCCTCCTTTTCGGCTTTCAAAAGCCGGTTTCTACAACGCGCTCTCCTTTAAAATAACGCATACATCCAACATGTTAAAAGGAGCAGCTGAGGAGATACTGGTCCATGTAACGCAGCGTAAACTCTTAACATCCAGTCCGCGCGGAGACAGACGAGTGTGGAAGTGAGCTGAGCGCTCAATGGCATGTTTTATGCAATTTCACAGCGTTTCTTTGGCTTCTTCTCCTCCCCCTCTCCGTTTTCCCCAGCCTGCCTCTCTGCTCGCTGCTACACACATTTCCCAAATATCAAGAGAGTCGCTGCACGCGCGTCGTGTTATCGCCGTACAGTCAAACCGAATCAAACGTGTTTTGGTAAGACTCGCGTACAGTGCTCGTGAACGCACGGACTGTTACTTCTGCAAGGTTGCGCGCGTGTCTGTGTGAGGTCATGCGTGAAAGGTCAGTTTATAAATAAAGTTTTTTTGAAGACCGTACCTGAGATAAATTAAATATCCCTCATTGTAATGAATGTAGATTTTATTGTATGACAACTACATTATTTCTATTGAATTGTTTTCAGGGTGTGCTTTTATAAAAGTAAGTTTAAAAAGGTAATTGATAAATGCAAAAAATAGAGCCATTAACTGTATTGGATTTAATGGCTATAATGAGAATTGTATTGGTTTTAATGGAAAAATAATGGTGTCTGTGGGAACCAAAAGAACAACATTAAATCCTACTGAACTATTTTTTTTATAAAATGTACAAACCACAATAAGGGGTGCATTAACTGGGCCACTTTTTGATCTTTTTTGACCAAAAAGTGAACCATCCATCAATATATGAGGCTGGAACTATCAGGGCCACACCCTGAATAGGTGGTCAGTCTATCAGTCCCCCGCACATTCACCAAAAAGTGAACCAATTTATAGAAATTGACACTAGTCCTACTCAATAGAAATTACATTCAAACCCGTATCATCAATTAACTGCATATTATGACTTTTTTCTTTCTATCTGTCAAACATGGTAGATTGGTGGTTCATAAATAAAATGGTATGGGTGATATATGTTGCGTTGGGGTGGTTTTTATTTCAGTTCAAGGGTTCTTGTATATAGGGGGTCCTAGTCTTCAAGTTCACTGAGTGCTCTTCTAATGCTGTGGAATGCAAGTCCCACTTCAGTCATTGTGTTTCATTCACCAATGTCAAAGGGTTGCTTTTAATTTTGGGACCTCCTCAAATACTACTTTAAAGATCAGGTATCACAGGCAGTTTCTGCCAATCTCATATTAATCTTGAGTGCCTATACATAAGTATTGCATACGCCGTATCTTCGAAGAGTATTTAGTTTGATCAAATTTATAAAAGAGAGATACAGCTGTACGATTATTTCCGGAAAAACAGGAGCTGCGGTGGGACTAGTGGGGAGAGTGGGACGGAACTACAGCACGAGCAAGAAACACATCATCACATCATCCCTTCGTGTTTTGTACATTGTGCACGTACACGCCGATTGCCAACAAAACACAGACATATGACTTAGTTTGACTTACCGTGTGCAGTTCATGTCCGGCATCTTTTAGCACTGGGACCGCACCATCTATCAGTTTCAAACGATCTCCAAATCCAGCGTTATATCCACCGTTTATAAAACAAACATCACTGAAATGCCGTGAACAAACAGACACACCTAAACTTCACTATCACAAGAGTAACGAGTTGCAGCGCAGCCCATCTTGACGCAGCACAGCGGGCACTTTAGCCTTCGCCTTGCTTTAGGCCTATAAAAGGAATAGGGTGACGACACAGCGATCCAGAATTAGAAAAAACTTTCTGAAACAAGTTAGAGTGCTGAGGGAGTGTATCAAGTACAGAAATACTACGTCATACGTCCAACTCGTTTTTAAACAAGTTGACCATGTTAAGCATGAGAAGCCAGCACGTTTAACAGTGTAAAGAATTCAGAATGCATGACATAGCATGATAACCGATTTTTAGGTAGCAGGCTAAACATCCACTGTCAAAAGCATTCCGCGTTAACACTAATGCTCTATTTTAAAAAGGCTCAAAGTCTAAGGATTGGTGAATGATAACCCAATTAGTCATGACACTATTGAATACCTAAAACATACTTGTCAATACAAAGCCTGCTTCTGAATTTGGTTCTCTTGCAGAGCAATAGAGAGATATTTTGTTTACCATTAAATAAAATCTTTGTAAGTATAAATGATTTAACCAAATAGCCAAATAATTCTACTTATATGGACATGTAATAATTCAAAATCATTGCAATGTAAAAAGGCAACTTGAACAATTAGCGCCCATATAAAATCACTTTGAACAGCATCGATCGACCCTCTGTGTTATAACATCTAAAGCCAGCATCAGTCACACTTGGCAGTGGGCACTAGCATGGGCTGCTTTTTTGGCCTTCTCTTTGCATATGAACAATGTCTGATTCTGCAATCTGCCTCCCTGAATGTATTGAATGGAATAAAAAGTCAAAGTTCAGGCTGGTTAAATGAGGATTAACCGGGGTCAGTTTTGCTTTGACATAACTGAACACACGGGAGAAGTTATAACATTGCCAGCCAAAAGTCTGGAGCTGCTTTATAAGCTTAGCCACCGCAGATAGCATCTTGTTTAAATGTTATGTAGGCCTTCGATTTCCTCAGTGGGCCTTTAACATACTTAGTTTTAGCCCAAAAGTGTTTCAGAAGCTGACCGCAACTTCCATGCCTTTTTACATGATTATTGACATCTTTTACACTTTTTTTCTCATTCAGCCCACACATACGAAGAAATTTGGTTCTTCATGGATCATAATGATATGATAAGATACTTATAAGACACAGCTGTGGCTTGGATCTTGCGTATTTAGTTTCATAATTCAAATCCCTCAACAATTCAAATATTCCCAACTTCTCTTTTGAAAATGCTTTATTTGTATAATTGTCATAAACACCACCACGAGAAAAGTGCTAATGCTCACAAGTACATACAAGTACACACTTCTGCATCACACATGGACCAAACACAGGTCCGCTGACTTCTTACTAATCCACTAACTAGGGTACAAGACCACCACAGGAATTTACAAGGGTCCACAGTGACCCAGGACTGTCTAGCACTCTAGTTTGTGTGCGCATGTGTTCACAGTTTGTTCCCACACATGGGAATTGCTCCTGCCGGAACTGGGAAACAATGGGTGTGGGAGTCATGTGACTGGACCACTGCTTTGGGAAGCGCTGGACCTTGTTAATGCTGGAATTTGCGGTGTCCCTTGCGTTTCAAACAACGGCTGTATTAGTCAGGGTAGATCGATGGGGATAAGATGGCAAGGTCACAGGGGCAGACCCAATCTCCAGCGCTCCTTGGCATCCTCATTTGGTGTGTTTGTCTGTAATAAATTTCACCCGTCGAAGAGCATTTTGGCTACGTATAGAAACACTTCTGTTGTTTATTCTAGCGTCCAAATATGTTGTTTTTTATTAATTAATGCAGAAAGGTATTTATTTGAAAAGATGATGTTTCCACAGTCAGTACTGTCCCTGTAGAATATAAAAGCAAGTGAAGGGCCCGTGTTTCAGAGATTAAGAAGGGAAACGTGTTGAGACTGAGATAAGGGGCTGTGTTAAAGCTTCTTTGTTTCACAGTTGACAGCTGACACAATTAATTAACCAACAAATAAGGAACATGGGTGAAGGCCTAGAATGTTAGTGGTTTTGTGTGTTTATATGATAATTTGGTGAGAATCATGTCATGTCAGCATTGCTTTGCTGATCTTTTTTTGGCATGTCTTGAAAAATTATGTCCAAATAAAGACATAGTGGCCACAGTTGTGGCAGAAATAGAAAATAGTTTTGGGAGAAAAATCATCATTAAAAAAGCTAAATTTCATGAATATGAATATTTTATAAGAAGTTGTTTTGAAAAATGTTGGTATCCGAACAATGGCGGTACCCATTGACTTGCATTGGTTTTGTGTCCATACAATAAAAGTGAATGGGTGCCAGCGCTGTTTAGTTCCCAACATTCTTCAAAATATCTTCTTTTGTCTTCTGCAGAAGAAAGAAAGTCATACAGGTTTGAAATGACAAGAGGATAAGTAAATGATGCCGGAATGTTCCTTTTTGGTTGAACTATCACTTTCAGTAACACTCTTAATGTGAAACTGTGCTTTCAATTAGAAGTATTTTTAATTGAGAAACTTTGAAATACAAGGAGAATGTAATTTGCAGTGATACGTGGCATTAAACCCAACTTCTGCTTGTCACGTGGAATGTTTGATGAGAGGACAACACTTCATAAAAAGTGTCAAAAGCATTGGTTAGCAAGCACAGGCTCTAGAGGCATTTGACCCTTGTCCCATTGACTTATTTGCCCAGCAAATTACCCTCACTGAGAAGGTTTTCAAAGTAAGGGACCATTGAAGTGACCTCTTAAAAGTGATCTTTTACACACGTAAAACATTCCTGCTCACACACAAACACACTTCGCTGAAGAGTAAGAGAATGGGGAGGGGTAAAAAAAGCGAGGGAGAGAGAGAGATAGAGACCTTCCACCTCTGGCCTGCTTGCATTCGTATGGAAATAAGTCTTCTTGAGAAGTTTACGTTAAACTCTGAATGCGGATTAACCAGGCTCCCGCTTCACTAAACACAGCAATTACTGAGAACACGTCTACTTGACTGCCTATATAAATATTGTCTAAACATGTTGGCTGTTAAATATGTTGTCTGTTAGCAAAGCCACTAACAATTGCATTCCTTAATATGGAGTAAATTAGTTTAGCACTGAATTTTTCTTTAATAAAAAAATCTATTTAGGTTTTAGTGTATGTAAGTTTGTAAGTTAGTGTTTAACAACTTAATGTGTATAAATTTTATAATAATAAAGTTGCCAGTTGCTAACATTTTTTAGCTGCAATCCACTAACAATAAACAGTATTTTTTTTTTTACAATTTTTGATTTTAATAATTTATTCGATTTTTTTATTAACATGAACTATGTTTGAGAAATGCTGCAGAAGTTTTGTTTATCGTTGTTTATGTATTAAGTAATGTAGGTACATGACCGTAAATGGAGCCTTTTTATAAAGATTTACTACTTAACATGTATTTGTAGCCTATCTTTTTGGAGAAGTTAATTGTGAACAAAAATAAACTAACCCTTGATAACCTACTTATATACATGCCAGTGGGTTATTGTGAAATCTAGAGGTCCTATAATTTAATGCCCATAATGAGACCACTGTCCTTCTGGCGTTCACTGTCGTTTACTTTACAAGATGGATAATGAAGGTATTAATTGATTTACTTTATCTTAGGTATGAAGGGCAAATAAACTTGAAAACTGCTTAGGGGACCTCTAGCCTAAACTTGTAAATACTGACACCCGCACGCTGTGTGTGGTGGAATGATGCCTTCTATGGAAGATAGTGTGCAATCTTTTTATCAGACAGATTTGTCCAAACTAGCCCTTTCAGCTTCGCTGGTCATATACAGTGGACTGTTTATTTCAGTGTAAGGTGCTATGTTTATAATCAAACATGTTTTTCTAGTGCTGATGTACCAGATGAATTACTGTATGTTTGAACTGTTACCATAGTCATGATAGTCTCATTAAGATCTCTCTTTTTTTGCATTTCCAAATTCTTTGTTTAATAATTTGACCTTGTTAGTCAACATAGTGTATGTATAGTGCATAGTGTATGTATATTCAAAGGTTAAAATGGATAGTTAAGCTTTCCTGTGGCTCAGTGGTTAGAGCACGGCACTAGCAATGCCAAGTTCATGGGTTCAATCCCAGGGGGCTGCACAGAGTCAGAAACAAATGTATAATATAATGCAATGTAAGTCGCTTTGGATAAAAGCGTCTGCCAAATGCATAAATGTAAGTTCACCCAAAAATGAAGATTCTGTCATCATTTACTCACCCTGATGTCATTTCAAACCTTAATGACTTTTTTCTTTGGAAGAACACAAAGGAAGATATTTTGAAGAAGGTTGGTAACTGAACAACAGCGGTACCCATTCACTTCTATTGGATGAACACAAAACCAAGTCAATAGGTACAGAGTTTTCATTTTTTGGGTGAACTATGACTTTAAGGATTTTTTGACTTTATGTGTTTTCTTCCTCAAAACATGACACAGTTTTTAGAGGAAGCAGGTTGAGCTGGATGTCAGAGTGATATGACTTGAGGGCAAAAATAATGGTGAATGTGGAATTTGATAACAATTCTCAAGTCATTGTCAGGTACTAGGATGCAGATTACAAAGTTTAGTGACGCTCCAAAATCTAGTACAGTAATTGAGTGATGTATAGGAAATTTGTATTGCTCAGTGGTTGCTCCTTTATCAGTCAGGGGACATCATGGAGATCTCATTTATGTTTCATTCAAGTATCAGCTCTTTCCTACATTTCTCCTGAAATACAAAATAGACACAAAGGACATAATTATTTACATTCCTTTTAATCCATCTAATGCAATTTCTGTTTAACAATTGAGATACGAATGAGATCTCATGTGCGATTTTTCTTTCCTTCTGGAATGTTTTTTGTTTGTTGTTCATAGAATCGTCTTTCGTCGAAATGAAACGCATCAATTCACATTAAAGTTGTGTAACCGCAATGCTGAAATACGAGGGGAATATTGTATGAAATCAAATACAGTCCTGCCAAAGAAAATCATTTGAAGGGGAGAAAAAAGTTTACAGGACAGAAATGCCTGTGAAACCGACGACAGACTAGATGATTTTGGCACAAAGTTTCACACAAAGTGTGAGCTATCAAACTATATAATGCTTTACATTCAGCTGGGATACATGCAGCTGTATCAGCATGGCATCACTTCGTATACTGGAGATACGATGTGACATATTTCACCAGAGGTTCATACCCACAATCTAACAGTGTTGGGATGGCTCAGGACAGGAGCAAAGTGTTCAAAATAGGAAGATTCTGTTCCCAATTCATGAGCAGATATGTGTGTATAGTATTACATCAAATGCAATAAAGGTGGATGTGGACCACCCATGGTCCATGTGGTGAGGGCGGCAGCATCTCATTTGCTTTATCAAAGCTTCTGGATATTATCATACAGGAGCTGGGTACATCTAGAGCACCTGCCATTCAAACAACAAAACCAACTGTTGCTCCTCTAAAGACTGAGGCCAGATCACTTGTGAATTAAGAAAATGACCCCTCCAGACAAGCAGACGAGAGAGAGAAAGAGAGAGACAGAGGAGGTATGTTTCCCATGAACGTTTGCCAGGTTCTGACGGACTAATCCACTGGGAGAAACAAACCCAGTGTGTTTTCGGGGCTTTGGTTAAGTAATGAGGAATTCTTGCCTCAATCTCTTATAAGAGAGAATGGCTGATTTTTTATTTTATCTAAAGACTGCTCACAGACTGATGTCTCAACCTGCTCGGTTATCCAAAAAGCGAAGTTTTCAGACATTAAAGAGCTTATTTATTTTACGTGAACACAGATAAGTCTTTGTCAAACAAGAAGTCTTTGATGAGTGCATTTAAGTAACAGCCAAATTCAGGCGTCTAGATCTGGATTTGAGCCACGTAAAGACTGAACTGTGAGCTATTCTGGCTCTGAGACCCAATCAGCTTGGCCCTTTTCTCAACTATTCTTACTCGTTTACAATGGGGTCCAAAAGTCCACTACTGAAAAAGCTCATATTTTGCAATTTAATATAAATTGATGACAAATCATATCAGCATTAACAATTTGTGTAAAAGGTTTTAACAATAATTGAAAAAGTCAGTCACAAATGTGCAAAATCTAAATGTTCAAATTTCAAACCATAATGTATTGCTCCAAAATTTTGATTTAAATAAATAATCGCATAAGATTTTTCTGTTTCTGCTGTCTGCAAATAAAGTGTTGCGGTATTGTAATGCAGTAAAATATGTTTTCATCCTTCATACAACAGTTTGATATTAGATTGAGTTATTTAGTCACTTTTGTATTCTGTTTTACATTACTGAGCATGTTGATTATTGAACATTTTCAACTAATAAATCAATCTTGCTCAGATGTCAACTGATCATGCATATGCTTTCCTTGACATTACTTTAGTACAGTGTGGGTCCTTGGCCTGACAACAATCTCTGGCTTGTCCGTAGGGATCAGTTCATCCAACAAGATCCATCATTTGAACAGGTCTGACCCCATAATGAACTTAATGAAATTCAAAGAATTTTGAATGTAATGAGACACGGTCATCTTCAATGCTGCTACTATTAGTATTCCAAACGAAGGAAGTCATCCATACAAACTGTTTTTTATTTACTGTACAGCATACCACACGTAGAAGACCTTTGCCATTTCATGCTTGTCTGTTTAGCAATTGAAGGGTGAATGTTATTCTACAGAAGGTCTACATGAGTGACATTGAGTTTACATGAAACATATGGCTTAGTGAAGATGTACTCTCTGAGATTAGTACAAATAACAGGTTTCATTTGAAATAAATGTGATTTTTTTTTCAAACATTGAGTACATTACTTTGTTTTGATTTGCCACACACGAAATAGTGACAGGAAACTCTGTCTCATGTAAACTGATAAATACAGCCGCTGAAAAAATTAAGATTCAAATTTACTAGTTATAGGATTGTGTTTAGGTATAATGATAATTTTTGTTTTATTCTGTGAACTAGTAACTTTTTTTTTTAGAACAAATTTCAAATAAAATATTGATTTTATTTGCATTTATTTGCAGAAAATGAAAACTGGATTTCTCAAATTAACAGAAAAGTTGCTCTGTATTTTTTCAGACCTCAAATACTGCAAAGAAAACAAGTTTGTATTCACTTTTAAGCAATACAACAGTAATATTTGTGCATGTATTTAGGAAAAGTTCCCAAAAATTTTTTTTATGTGATAACCTCGATTTTTATCATATCATTTTTATGTCTTGTCATGCTGTCAGTCTTTCACATTGCTGTTGGATGACTTTTTGTCACTCCTGAGGTTTGATTTTGTTGAAATTCAACAGACACTGGACTGGAATGGCCACAATACGTCTAGAAATGCTGATTAAATGAACATTTTAAATGGTCTCTTAATTTTTTCCATGGCTGCATATATACATATGCCCAAGAAAAATCTAAAATGGTTGTTATGTTATCAATATTTACATTATTGTTGTGAATAAAAAACAGGAAAATGGCTGAAGTAGCAATTTAAATTAATTTTGTTCCTTGTCTCTCTATATTTCATGATTTGTATTTTACTATTGGTCACACTTTATGTTTGTCTGTGGGTTTAATAAATATTTAACCGATGAAATGTATTTAAAAGAACTTGTCAACTTTGACAACACGGTGTTTAACAATTTGAAAAAAATGGTTTTTCCATTTGTTTTTCCTGAAAAGTTGCGGTTTTGGAGATATTATGCCAGATGCAATGATATGAGGCACAACTGTGATATATCTATCGAGCATGTTTACATTTTTCCTATGGACTAGATGTTTTTATTCAAAGCAACTAACAGTGAATTCAAGCTATACATTTTATCAGTAGAATGGGTTCCTGGGAATTGAACCTATGACTTTGGCAAGTTTAACTAAACAAAATCATGTTGACATGCAACACATGTACTGCTATCTAGTATTACATTCACACACTTCAACATGTCACATTGTAACTTCAAATGCTCTATGCTAATAGCTGATCCAAGAAAACATAATTCTCCACAACCTTTTCTATAGACAGTTTCATCGGACGCATGTGCCTGGCCCGAAGTTAACTTCCAGTCTGTGTTTGTTGATCGGTCTGGCTAGCGGCTAATATTTATATTTTATTTATTAATATAAATGTATATTAATATTTTATGTTCATTTTATTAAATAATTTGTTGAATGGTTCATGTAACTTTCGCATTTAAGTTTAGTCAAGTAAAGGTACTTCTACTGGTAACCCAAAACAATACTGGCTAGACATACTTTTAACTTGCTAGCTAATTTAATTTACTTAACTTCTTTAATTTATTTATTTTGCTTGTTATGAGAAATAATCTACAGGACCTCTATTCTTTGCGGATGTGTTTGCGTGCAAGTGCAGTAACGCTTGTTTATGTTGTAACTTTGAAACAGTCTATGAGTATCACAAATATAGTACTGGTCCCAAACCTGTGTAAACTTTCAGCTGAGGTCCTGCAGGTGTGGTGTGTATGTTTTTAACTGAAACAGTGTTCATTAATAATCTGCTGTGGTGATGTGGGAGAGAAGAGTGATTTATCATCACCTCACCGATGACAGCTTGGAGCTACGCTTGTGTAAAGGCTTTTCAGATTTGATTTCTGTCAAGGCTTGGGTTTTACGGGAAGCCACAGAGCAGAAACCTCAGGCCAGCAGGTAAAATCAGGTTTAATACTCACAGAGGCTTCTCACTCTATTCCCCAAGTCTGGTTTCATCCGAGTCAATCATCAGCGCATATTTTCAGGTTTAAAGCTAGGATACTCCATCATTAAAAAATAATCATTCTGAATTACTCAACCTCAAGTTGTCCCAAACCTGTATGAATGTCTTTGTTCTGTTAAACAAAGATATTTAGAAGAAAGTTAGCAGCTGACATTCCTAAATTCTTCAAAATATCTTCTTTTGTGTTTAACAGAACAAAAAAAATCTACTGTGGTAGTCAATGGTGCCCAGGTGTCTCAGTTGCTAACATTTTTTCAACATATTATATTATTGCATTTATCAGCACATCATATTATTGCATCATTAGCATAAAGCATGTTGCTCGTTTACCAACCATCTTCAAAATATCTTAGAAAGTTATACAAGTTTGAAATGACAAGAGGGTAAATGATGACAGAACTTTTATTTTTGGGTGAACTATCGCTTTAAGTACCAAAAATAACATACAGTACACTGTATTTTAACACACTTTCATATTTAAGTTTTTTTAGAGCTTCCCATTGAGAAATCTAGTACATGGCAATACACAATAAAGACATTTATATATTTCTAATTTCACTATGTGTCCAAGCTGTTCACAATATATGTGTCCCACATATGTGTATTATCAACTGCCAATAATATGGTAAATAAAATAAAGGTCTCTGCAGCAGATAACTGAATAATGTTTAATAAGTGTTGGACTAAAATGATAACACTTGGAAAACACTGCAGTAAAATGCCAATCTTTATAATACATACTGTAACAAGAATTCCCCATCCCTTAACCTATAAAATCGCTTATGTTTGGCATCAGAAACTGCAGTGTTTTTGCTCCAAAAAGGCTGAACACAACTATTGATTTGTGTCCTGCGTGATACTCTTATATTTAAGCTTGATATTGCCTCATGTAGAGATACTATATTGCTTCAGTAATGTAATGAGGAGGGACGCTTTAGATTAAATATTCACACACACACTTTATAACACAGTGAGACATAAATAGAACATTTCTGTCTGCGTTGGCTTACAGTAAGTCTTTCGACCCTAGAGATGCCAGGTTTGCAAACGAAGGGTGTTTTAAAATCTTTATAACAAAATTGTTTTGCTATATTTTGCTTTTTTGTGAAGTGTGCCTTTCTGTAAAAGTTGCATCTATGCTGCTAGATGCCAGAACTCCGAAATCTGGCCACAAAGCCCTTTCCCAATGATGATCATTTAAAGTCTAATTTTTATACAACATATAAATCTCAAATATTCATTATAATAAAGTGTTTACCAATATGTGATTTTGAAGCGTTCTTAGAACCAACATCTCAGACTGGAAAAACAACAACCTGGCAGTAGAAATGTGCACCCATGTGCAAAGATGACGGGTAATTGTGTAGCCCCCCCCACCCGTGGGCCTCCAGTATCATTCCTGAATTTCACCCCTATAGCTACAGCTTTCCTCAGCTAAGTAACCGCCATTGAGATTAATGGCAATGCTAATGGTTACGTTTCTCTTGCTATTGTAGACCTTCTTGTGTTTCTTTTCAATCATCTGTGCAATAAACCACATGTCTTGGTTTTTGGTTACGTCTTGAATCTGCATTTAATTGGTTTGTTGGATATAAGATTACTAATATTCCTCCCCAACATTTCAAATATCAGTCCAATGTAGACAGCAAAGGTCAAATGATGGCGTTTTGGGCCAACTCAACCGAGTAGCAATGCTGTTTACTGTTTTTGATACAGAATGACATATGTTCTTGAAATCTGAGCAGGAGGACTCAAACACTGGAAATGCACTTTTGTCTGCAAAAAGAGTTCAGTTCATTAGTACGATGAAAGTTGTGTTGACTGTCTTCTCTCATCACTATTTATTTACATCTGCTTCTTTGACCTTCAGAATCATACAGTTGTACTGCTACATGTATTAAGCTTCTATCCATCATTGGCAATCTTCTTTTAACAGCACTAAGAAAAACTATAGTCTTTTGCCTTGATTAGTGTCAGACTTCATCACATGCAAACTTTGGTGTTCCCTGCACAGTATGCTGCAATAATGATGATCACATTCTTGAGACCAACAGGTCCAGGGATGGTCTTAATTTAATTTATTTTTAAAAATCATGAATAATAATTAATCAGTCAATCACACTTTTGTGTGATGTATCTCCATTAGATAGAAATACTCACACATATTTGTTTTTGTAATATTTGAATATTGATGGGAAAAAATGGATTCAAACTGAATTCAGACTAAATTGTCCATTAGACCACATTCCTTGTTTCAATTGCTATAAAATGTGGACCCTGTGCATTATACAGTCTGGGGATCCTATATGGTTTAATAAATGTTTATTCTAGACCACCATACTGAAATACTGTGATGTATTTTTATATCTATTTAGTCTTTAGTGACATTCTAAATGGACACAGTTTATGAGACACAGCTGTGTGTAAACAAATAATTGAACATATGTTCTAGTCATATTATATTATGTGTCCTCCACACCACGTTTAACAGCTGTGATATCGTTATGCCATTTACGGGATACATAATGTTTTTTAATGGAAGTTTATTAGCACACTTTTATTGCTTTCATTTCCTTGACTGCATGAACAAAAAATCAGAGAAATAACTTCAGGACATAGTAATCTATGTTGTCTCCCCCTTGTGGAAATATGTGGTATGTAACATACTTTCATTTTAGTTAATAGGGAGGCAAAACGTCATATGATTTAACTACACACATGCCTGTAAGTGAGTGCTTACAGTGCCTACGATTGGAATTAAAAAATATCCTCATCTATTGTGATTGTGTTGTTATAGGCTACTCACCACCACAATAATGGTGTCAAGATGGCAGAGGAAATATACATGAAATAACCTTGTTAACACCTCCAATGTTCATCAGTGTCATGGTATACAGGCGTTTCAGACATTTGGTCAAATATTACAGACCTGTGCAATATAATTGAGCAATGTCAAATAAGTAAAAGTGCTATTGTACTGAATTATGTGAATTACAGCCATGCTTGTAAACATGGCTGAGTTGTTATCGAGTACAACAGCACTCTAGTATGATATTTAATACTTTACACTCTGAAAATAAAAAAAATCAATTTCTAGTATAACTCAATAAGCATTGCAACACAAAGGTCATGGATTCGAAAACACACATTCAGATTTAAATATCAATCTGTATATTATTTGAATATTCAATGCGATGTGAGTCGCTTTGAATAAAAGCAGATGCCATATGCATACATGTAAAATCATAATCCTCTGTTCCCCAAAGTGGTCCAAATAATGAAATGTTAAAATTATGGCCTAATACCCCAACATGTGTATTTTATGTTTAAAGATATCACATAACCCTTAACATTTTACAATTATATAGCAGCTGATGGATCTAAAGAACAATCTGCTGTTGGCTGCATTAGATTGGAACATTTAGTTAAAAGTGAGAACATTCGTTTTGTTCATGTCTCAAAAATGTTTGGCATAGGGTTAATAAAATGTACTACTCCTAATGACTCTGAAATTATTTGGTGATGATAAAATTCATTTTGTAGAATACAAATGTATGTTTTTTGGAAACTTTCCGCGATACAGTACATCATTATAAATTATTTGGAGTCCAGCAAGAAATTATAATGTAATATTATGTTTGGCCAATTTTGGCTGTTCAAAACAGACGTCTAACCAGCATCCCATCTTTCAGCATCTCTACAGTTCACTCAGATGTGACAACCCATAGCAGTCATCTCCATGGCAACCGCAGCCTGAATTTGCCCATTTCACCTCTCTATTATAACACAAGCCAGACCCCCAGCAGAGAACTTACGCTCTTTTCATTACATTTTTTTCTAAATCAGTCAGCTCTGTAGAGCTCAGTAAGAGAGTCCGGTCTTGTTCACGATAGGCAGCTCTTACAGGAAGCACTTCACAATAGGAGACATCTTTTACAGTTTATTTACATGCATGCCTTTAATAGAGTACAAGGTCTGCTTTGTCTTCCAAAACTTGTTTTGAATACAGAACAAACAAATTCCTCTTACTCAAAGAAGAATTTAATGAAAGCATGGTTGCTGCTCAAGGTCAACAAACTGAATTCGTTTTCAGTCCTAAATGCCTGGGATTTTTAAATGATGACCGGATTTCCTGTAGGCCCCAAATCAACATATTTCTGTGTTTTGTGTGTCCGAAAGTTTTTAAATCTCAAAGGCAATAAGCAATGTGTTAAACAAAAAGTTAAATACATAAATAGATACATGTGGATATCTCATTGCAATTAATCAATAGTCATGAACATGTGTGTGTGCCTCATAATTATGAAAATATTTTGACATTTTTATGGATATTTCAACTGTATAATACTGTCAGAGATGTAGAGTACTGCACCAATAATTTGCATGAACTAATTTAATGGTTTTAACGGTTGTCCTGGATATGAACACCAGTGTATTATTTTATTGTATGTAAAGTATACAATGGTGAATTTTGCATCCCAGTATATGGTGGTCACACAAAACACTTCTACTGTATTTTGTGTCTGGGTACAGTATGTTAAAAAAAACAAGAATGTCATTTCTCACCACTCCTCAAGAACCCAGGGAGTAACGTTGCTCTCATGACCGTGACTGTTCTTTCTTTCTTTAGACCTGATTGTTACTCAAATAATATGTCCGTTGTTTCTAAAAAAATATGTCAGCATCCTGCTTCTCAGACAGGCTTTTGTTTATTTGTCTAAGTTGTAAAGTCTGAAACCTCTCTCTGCACATTTAAATGCTCAATTGACCTTTAAGCATTGCTGTAGTTTCTGAGCTGATGACAGTTTTACCTGTGTATAGATTATGCAACTGATGCTATTTGAATTATTGTTTTGTATATTTTTTTATTATAGCTTCCCTTTCGTATTTGTTGACATCGTGTTCTCAATAAAAAAACAGATGCCTTTTGAAATGTTACTTTTAAAGGGATAGTCATGCACACACAAATGCAAAAATGAAAATATGGTCA
This sequence comes from Triplophysa rosa, assembly GCF_024868665.1. Classification (NCBI taxonomy): domain Eukaryota; kingdom Metazoa; phylum Chordata; class Actinopteri; order Cypriniformes; family Nemacheilidae; genus Triplophysa; species Triplophysa rosa. Next base: position 21,940,933 of record NC_079893.1, on the reverse strand, counting down.
TCATTTACACATCCTCATATTCACAAACCTGTCTTTCGTCTATAACACAAATGAAAATATTAGGACGATGGCAGCCAGATTATTAGGGTATGAAAGTCTCCAGTCACCATTTACTGTTACTGGAGAAAGTCATGAAGGTCATGAAAGGGATAGTTCACCCAAAAATGTGCACGGCTTACTTTCTTCTAGAGAACATAAAAGAAGATATTTTGAAGAATGCTGGTAACCGAACAATGGCAGTACCCATTCACTTCCATTGTATGGACACAAAACCAATGCAAGTCAATGGGTACCACCGTTGTTTGATTACCGACATTTTTAAATGATCTTCTTTTGTGTTCGGCAGAAGAAAAAGTCATACAGGTTTAAAATGACAAGGGGGGAATAAATGAGGACAAGACTTTCATTTTTTTGGTGAACTATCGCTTTAAGGTTCGGAACAACATGAGGGTGAGTAAATCATAGAAATTTTATTTTGCATTTTTTTGTGTGTATCTATGTCTTTCGTATTATTTGGAACTCACGTTCTGTTAAATATTCTAAATAAATGTGTGACATGTTTAGTCTAGACCCTGCAATCATAATGGAGACAACAGTGTTTGCAGTGAAACCCAATATCACTGTGTATAATACAAAACTTTCAGCGGAAAATTTCTGATTGTGTTAATGACCTTTAATATCAGGTCGGGATCTCACAGTATGAAAATCGATTCGATCCGCTATTGTGTTAAATTAAACACAGCTGCTAACGGAACACAGGGCATTTAGGATGAACAAGCTGTGATTTCTGCTCTGTGTTATGGGTGAACGATGATGGGCATACAGTAGGTGGTGATGTCGGTATCTCATATGGAGGCCAGTCACGAGTCACTGGTGCCTGTGCATTTACGGAGGTCAAATGCCAGACATTGTGTCATGCATAATGATGCCGGGCATGATGGATAGTAACTTTTACTTCCATGTAAACGGCTGTTAAATACTGTTTTACGGCATCTGTTTGTGGTCTGGAAAGGATGACATTCCATATGCCATGTATGTAATAAATAATGCATTTATACTGTACTGTAGGGGCATCCAAAATACACAGAATTTTTTTTTAACTCCTCTTATCTCACTTTCTCAGGCCATACCATAAGCAGTCTTTTGTTTAATGATCTCCAAAAAGACATTCTAGACTTTTACTTCCCACAGTAGCTAAATAAAGTGTTGTTCCGTTGGCATGTCTCAGTATGGGATTCTGTGGTTCACATTAGAAGATGTCTCGGTGATAACAGCCTGTAAAGCCATGAACTCTGTCACTGCACTTTCAGGGGACAACACACTGACCCACTGGGAACTGAGAATGGAATCCCTGAGAGGATATTTTAGCAGATCTACTATAATATAAATTGTTTAATTGCCTCTTTAAAATAAGAACACAGTTAACCATAATTAGAATCAGTATGGGACCCTTTTAGCACAGTTAGGGGACTGATAGGTTGGATATTTGCTCACACACATTGATAAATGAACTGCTATCCAGCCTACTAGTCTAACATTTCCCATGCAATCTGTCCTGCATTGCGATGCCAACAAAAACCTTGCCTGTTTTACTATTTTAGATTCAGTTTAAGTTGCCATGAATGTGAATTGTGTGCTTTCACACAGAAACATAGGTTAGATTTTAACATGGTAGGCCTAGTACTGATTGTACAATTTACAGTCAGTAAAACTATTTAGGTGTATGGGTAAACATACACAAAGAAAACTTTAAGTAATGTTAATGCATTTAATATTTCCTTTGCCAGTCTACAGATATGTAAACCTACAGGTATTATATTTACTTTTAAGTGTTCAATAAATAAAACAGTCTGCTATTTTTTCCCCATAAGAACCTGACGGGACCATTGTCCGGGGGAAATCATGACCCCATTTAACGGGAACATTCTCAGATAAGCTTTCTTGTAGTAACGTTAAAAGAACATTATAGCTATAAACATATGTCATTGCTAAACATTTTCATACACACTAACGTTACCTGAAAACGTAGGTGCTAAATACACAGGCTTACTGTACCTGTACAAAAACGACCTTTCAGCACACACTCGTTGTCCTTTGCACGTATGTAAAAATGCATGATATCTGTAAGCTACATTATTTTGTAAATGTTCTAAAAAATGTTCGTGTTTTTCTGTCTAGCTGCTGTATTTCTAGAAGCTTCTGTTGGCAAGTTAAATTCCTTGTGTTGGCTTGTTCATATACGCGCATTCTGATTCTAGTCACGTGCTGCCATCTAGTGACTGAACCTTGGAACTGTGAGTACAATTAATTGTAAGTACATTCCATAAAATGTACCTACTTTACTTGTGGTCAATATTCCAAGATTTGCTTCATGTGAAAATGATTTCTTTTTAAACATACACATGCCTTGCCTGTAATTGTCACAACTGGCTCATTTAGAGCTAAAGCTAAACCCTGCAAGAACAGTTTGACAGGCCTGGGTTAACACACATGCCTGCTCTGTAAACTTTGTTTTACAATTTTTCTCAATCCCTTTGGCTCATTTCTCGAATGAGACTTAACATTCTCTAAACTGTAAGTTCAATGGTCACAACTGTTTGCTGGAACATCAAACTCTATTGCATGTCTGCAAAATATAGTAACTGATTCAAAACATTTCGTTCTTGCTTCAAAAGCTAGCTATTTTGTCAGACAATTGGCAAGTGCCACCAAAATAGAAAGTGTTTTTGTCATCGTGTGAGCCATACTAATCAAAATGCTTAGATTCTTTTTCACAGTGGCAGACATGTGAAATTATTGTCATTTCCAAATTTAATTTATGCTCTACTTTATGACACCGTTTACTGTAATATACAAAAATGTTACAAGGCTTACAGCAGGTGAAGGAAAAAAGTGGCGCACCCTTCCCCTACAGTGATTACTGTAACTGTAATGTCCTCACTAGCAGCATTCATGGCATCCAACTGAGACATCTAAGTTTGTGGCCGATGGTCGTATACTTTCCACCTCCATGCTAGAAAAAATTCCCAAAATACTGTAAGTGATTGTGCTGTGGGCCAACTCCATATACAGTATACTATGCTTCCAAATCTGCTTGATTGGTTGGCTGATTGTATTTAGTGATTTATTGCAGTTAGCAGACAATTTGCCAATTCAGCAGACATTACAAACTTCCCATGTCATAGATACTCACAGAATATACATGCGTGCCTGATAGATTTTGTTAACTGAATGGATCATTTTGCATGTGTTGGTTCACACGATGAAAGAATGTTCAGAAGTTTTTATGAAATTGACAGTTTCACTGAGAATCAGCTAATCAGTTTTGATCAACAAGCTATATGCTTTTAGTTATTGTGCATATTGTTGAGAATTGTACATATCCTTTTGAACACATGTGCCAAAACACATGCAATTTGCCTAAATCAATAAGAAATTCAAGTCTGATGTGAACAAAAAACGAACTGTTCAGAGACCCGAACTTATTGTTTTGAGAAAAAAAAGTCTCTTTCGAGAAAAGAGCAAAAGCGATTGAGAAAAACTGTAATCTTGACACTACATTTAGAACAAAATGTTGTCCAAAATTATAATATCATTTTTAGTTAGTAACAATCAAGAACTCCATACACAACAGTTAAAAAAGTCACTCATTAAAACAATTTTCCAGCTTTTATTGAAACCCGTACACACAACATTTACACACAGTTTGGGATAAACTAGAATGGTTTAGTAGGACTTTGCAGTTTCGTATGTCTCGGGGAAGGCGAGAGATTTGTGTCCTGATCCCACGACCAATGGCAAGATTCCAGCATTTGGCACCACATTCCATGAAAGAGTGAGAGTGATGTTCTTATTTGCCCTGTATTTGGAAAAAATAAAATACAAATCATTTCACAGAGACAAGAACCCATGTGTCCTTTTCAATTCTATTATGTTAAATATTGTTCCTAGTATGGGAACATTCAAATAATGTATTTCTTCTATAACAGCTGCAGTACATGAACTGGAGAGACCAATTTGGGCCTTTCTGAGCTTGCAAACTGTGAATTTTCAGAAAACTAAAGAACGGCAACTGTAATGTATGCTGTGGTAAAAATATACATATTTTACCAATAAAGGATTAAATTTGATTACATTTGATGTTGCGTTTTCTCAATCCATTTCAAACTTTCACATGTCACCAAACAAAATGTTATAACTGTAAAAAAATTATCTGAATAAAGAAGCTAACCTTAGACCATTCCCATCATCAAAGAAGAAGTACTTGGATTTAATATCCCTCAAGTTCAGTTTGGTTTTGTCACCTCTCAATATAATTTTGTCCCATAGCACCACCTGGTTCAGTGCCTAGAAACGAAAAAACAAAGGCTTATTATATAAGCACAATAAACTAGTATGACATGAAAATGTGCAATACAACATTCATTCAAACAGTAAGATTTACCTAAAGGGATACTTCACCCAAAAATGAAAATTCTGACATCATTTACTCATCTTCGAGTTGTTCCAAATCTGTATGAATTTCTTTGTTCTGATGAACACAGAGAAAGATATTTGTAACAATGCTTATAACCAAACAGATCTTGCCCCCCATTGACTCCCATAGTAGGAAAAACTACTTTATACTTTTTTTGAAGAATGTAGGACTTCAAACAGTTCTGGGGCACTTTTGACTACCATTGTATTTTTTCGCACTATGGGAGTCAATGGGGGGCAAGATCTGTCTGATTATAAGCATTCTTCCAAATATCTTTCTCTGTATTCATCAGAACAAATAAATGTATACAGATTTGGAACAACTCGAAGGTGAGTAAATGATGACAGAATTTTCACTTTTGTGTTAAGTATCCCTTTAAATGAAATATTTGACATTTGTATTTAGCATGGCCACAATCTCTCTGGTTAGACTGAATGGTCAGTCAAGACTTACATTGCTTTTGGTTGAATATTCAGCAGACATGTACAGAAAGAGCTCCTTTACATTCCAGTCGAATATTGGCTGAAGATGTAATACAGGGATTAAGGCTAACAATGCACATATGTTTTGGCTAAACTGAACATTTTTTCATAGTAGTACAGCAGTGATCTGTCAAAAGGATATCAGCAGAAATGTCAAATGTTACAAAACCCAAGTCACTCCTCTCTCGTGGTCCTGTGAAGTCGTCCACATTTTTACTAAAGAGGAAAGGGGAAATTATTAATTCGCTTAAATTATCATTCAAACAGCTTTAAATGTGCCACAATTCATATGGGTACAGGTAATTATTCGCCATGCATTGACAATATTTCGCGCTTCTTTCTATTTGCATAGTTGACGTGCTGCACTATTATTGGACATCTTCAACCTCATATGTTCCCAAAGATAAACACTTATAAATGATCTAGGATGCATTGTCCCTTCCCAAACATTTTTCCTATCGTTGTTGTTTTGGTAGCAGAATCAGAAAGAGCTCCGTTAACTTACATCATGACTTTGGATACGTGTATGTCCACCGGAACACTTCTGTCTTTAAACGCTGTGGTAATAAAGCATCCGAATGTGAGAGCTGCCATTACACTGAGAGAGAAGGCGAAGAGCGAGTTCGCCCTCGATAATACCGTGTTCATGATTCCGTCTGGTTCCGATTAAAGTAAATAAAATAAATTGCGAAAGAGAGATAGAGTATAAGAAAATGCTACGACAAGGTTTCAAAGCAGGAAGTGAGTCGCTTCATAGATGATTCGGAAGCAAGACCTTCTTCCTGTTTCATTTTGAAAAGTAGTTATTTTGCCACCCGGTGGTCGGGACGTGGCATTGCAACAACAGTCAAGCAGCAAGCGTCAATTGACAAGCAAAACGAGCAAGTTATTTATCGTTTTAAATGAATATATCTACATTATAAATATAATATAACCTCTGATTTATTGGGATAACATCAAATGCTTTAGCACTTGACAAATAAGAGCATACTAGTGTTGAATCCTTAAGCATCTAATAAAACACAAGGATGCACTGTATGTATCAATGATAGTACAATCAAATATACAGCAGTAATGATGCAACCAAAAACAAAGCTGTCATAATGTATCATGAGACAAACATTCCAACACACCCCTCCACAATGACAAAACTCATTGCTATGCCTCAGTCAAGTGGCCCATTTTACACTATTTGAAAGTACAGCTGCCTTATCTCATATCTACTCTGGGTCCAGCTGCCTTAGGGGATAAATGGGCCGGCCTGGCATATGATCCCCATCAACCCATCCCTGGATCCCATTCCAAAACATTCACAGTCACTGAGCAGCAGCAATGACTGAGATTCTGGAGGAGCGGCCTTTCGGCTTGCAGTATACTAACGTCTATCTCTCAATTTTCATTCTCTTTTGCTTCAAGCTCTTTGTCAAGATCAGCTTAAACATACTGACCCACTTCTATGCGGTTAAAGGAAACCGTAAGGAGGCGGCCCGGATTGCAGCAGAGTTCTATGATTTTGGACAAGGGCACAGTAAGTTGGCATAGGCTACTGTACATGTATGTGTGGGATACATGACTATATATTGTACGTGGGGTGAGTTTTTCCATATTATTGTAATCACGTGTACAATGTTTGTAAACTAAACTGGCAAAACTTTGACTTGTTGGGAGGTGACAGAGGACAGTTCTTTTGCATGGCCAAGTTTTAAACACAAACAAAACTGGGTCATTGAGTACTCTTATCACAAACAGAGTTTCCCAGCAGTTTTTGATTATTACATTTGGATATTATGCGAAATCTTCAGGTTGAAAGAACAATAGCCTGATTTTACAATAAAATGTTTGGAGCAATGATGCAGGCATCGATTGCACTTCACATCCACAGAGATGTATTCTTTTTGCTTTTAACTTATTTATATTCGATTAAGCTTAAAATGCATGTAATTATATATAACAGACAGCTATATATTCACTAGTACAATGCATTTTATATTACTATCTAAAACACTTTCTAAACGGCAATAATATAAACTACCATTATCCATTGACCATTGTTTGTCTAAATGTGTCCCAGTAGCCTTTTATCAACAACAGACCATTAAATGCAATGTTTTGATTGTCAGACTAAGCTCAGTATGACGTAACAAAACATGAGGTACCTCTAAACGCAGCAATATCGTGCTCAAATAACACATTTGAAAACATATAAAATTAAAAAGTCATACATTTTACAGTAAATAAAAACTATATTAAATAAATGTAAAAGGAATTCATATGATGAATCTTTCATCTACTACTAGCCAATTGCTTCGGAATAACAGTGGTACCGTTCTAATTTTAACCCGGGTCATAAATAGTATTGTCAACGCGGATTTATGCGCGCGCGAGTGGAGGAAAACGCACTACGGCGAAGGATTACCTCATCATGAATATAAATTACGTTACGTGACGTGCACAAAGTACGCACGCTGATTGGACGCCACTCTGCGGACAAAAAAAACAAATTTTATGGCGAAGGTGGGTCTTTAATATTTATGAGTTAAGTCTTCGCCATAGTAGGAATAATCATTTTCTTGATACAAACACGACTCGGGTGCAAAAACAACAAGCCGAACAGCCAATCGGAGAGAGGCAGTGGCTCCCTGTGCACAGAGGACATACAGTACTGTAGCTCATGCAAACATGCCTGAAGTTCCCTGCAGGGACCCCGAGTGCTCAGAAAATACTCCAAAGAAAAGAAAGCGAGAGGACATCGACGGGTTTTCCCCCAAAAAGAAATCGCGCTGGGGTATTTTGACCAGTCAAGGTGAGTTAGCAAAACGCGTAAATAAATGTGCCTTTATATTGCGCCCTGTTGTCACCTTGCAGTAATGCATTTGCTTAGGGGCGGACCTTCCATTAAAAATAACACATGACATAAAAGTTAATATTAAATGAAAAATCTGAGTATTCATATTTGTATTATTACATTAAATGAATTTTACTGTATGAAAGTACTACTTGGTCGGTACTATAAATATGTTGTATTTTTATTAATAAATATTAGGTTAATATGGAAAATACGTAAATAGTAACAAATACATTACTACTAGCCTACATTAGGCTACGTATAGAAATATATGTAATATACTTTAATGGGTAAGTTAACGCTTTATTTTTCAGTGTCCTTTTTAAACATGTTATGTGTATTTAATATAGTATGTACTATAAATGTTGCACAATTATATCTAACTAAACCTAATCCTAACCCTGTAGTGAGTATAGTAAGTAGTTAATTATTATTACTCAGTACTTAAATGTATAATTACACTGTAACACAAGACATGTAAAGTAAAGTGCAACATACATATGACAGAAACATTTTTGATAACAATAAATTTACATGATACAATATTTCATATATTAATAATAGATACTCAGCCATTCACAATGTTATCTTTCATTTCCATATATGAATGAAACAGGAGATCATGAAAAACAGTTTTAAAACCTTACTCACACAGTGGCTTATGCAACAGTAGTACTGCGATCATAGCAGTCGCTGTTGTACTGTGTGTATTGTCTGATGCTGTATTTTAACATAAATTAATAGTTTATCATTTGGTGCATTTTTTTAAAAGTTGTGGATTCAACCCAGTCTTGTCACTCAAAGCTAAGTTTAGTTAAATTTGCTTTGCAACATTTGAACCCACTTAGCAAGGCCACCAGAGAACACAGTGTACTACATTTTTGTTCTGTCAGAAAACAGTATGCTGTAGACATTGTCCTTTGCTCCATTATGTACAGTCATTTTCTGAAAAGCTTAAGGCATCCAGTGACAGTATTCAATTTTGTATTCCCTTATGTTATTACAATTCCCCACAGACTTTTTAAATAAGATGTTTCTTCTTATCTAGAGTGGTTCTAGTCTCCACAGAGCCCAGCTGCAGTCGCATGAACAGAACAGGATCTGGAATATTCATAAGCACTCCCTCAGATTAGCTGTTAAGCAGTCACCGCCATATATATTTGGCAGCCATAAAGCAAAAAACAACATTACATATGTGACATACTCATTTTAAATCATACAACTCTGAAATTAGACGGACAATCTTTGATTTAAAATCAGTTTTAAACCCGGACATAAAACCATCCATAATAATGTTGTCATTAACACAAAAGAGGAGACATATCTAATATCAGGTTATGTTGTTTCAATGTTTCGATTCAAATTTCATCTAAATAGTTATGCTTAAAAAGTCATTTGTAATGAAAAATATATAAATCATGCAAAATAGAGGCAAATAGAAGCAACTACTGGTCTCAGACGTCTGGGCTCCACTGTAAACTCCAGTAATATGAAGTAATGTAGTTATTGACTGTAGCACAGCTGTGACCTAAAGCTTAACATGTCAACCTGGAATCTTGACCCATCTCCCTCGCTTAACTAAGCTACACCGTGAAGGGCTCTGCTATTCCTTCCCAAGATGACCGACATCCTCTCATTCACAGGCAATGGCGTATGTATATGAGTGGCTAGATGTGCCATGGGGCGACGGAGACATGGGTACGTATAGAGCATATATGTGTAGAGCGGAACCTCCTACTCTCAGGCCTTGTTTTGTATGTGGATCAACAGTTGCAGAAGGCAGTTGTCATATGACGTTGTAGCTAGATTGAGTTCATGCTATATATAGGTCTACATATCGGGGTTAGGAACCACTGACACACAGGAAACTCCTTGTGTATGTACTGTTTAGACATCAATTCGATATTAAACAGTACTGATTCTGTTACGTTTGTGTTTATGCGTGGCCTTAGAGGATGGCTGAAAGCTGTAGTTGGTAGATGTGTTTTTGCCGGTGTGGTTAGTCTGTGTTGATGAAATTGTTTCAGCAATGTTAGAGTTATTGTTTCAGCAATGTTAGAGTTATTGTTGCTAGCTTAAGTTTCTTTGGGAAAAAATCAACTGTTATTGTAGCGGTTTCTGATGAGAGAACCAATTCAGATTTTACATACTAATCCTTCTGTATTTTGGCTTGCTTACATCAAACTCATGGTTGATTTTGTTTATGTATATGCATTATTAATAGATCTGTTCTGTTACCTCAGAGGGAGTTTAACCTCCATTTGACAAAAGTAGTCCTCACTGAAATTCCATTTGTGGCAGGTGTAGGGTTGCCTGGGGTAACACAACTAGCCCAATGACCACAGCCCAGATAGCAAAATATAAAGTGTGCCACTCCTACAAATTTTATAGTCACTGTTATGCATGACACATAATTTCTTCTTTAGAGTCAGTGTAGTCATATTGTAGTGGCAATCTTACATTAAAAATGACATTTGATGTCTGAGCCGATGGCCTTGTGGACAGTGCTCCGACATACACTCACCTAAAGGATTATTAGGAACACCTGTTCAATTTCTCATTAATGCAATTATCTAATCAACCAATCACATGGCAGTTGCTTCAATGCATTTAGGGGTGTGGTCCTGGTCAAGACAATCTCCTGAACTCCAAACTGAATGTCAGAATGGGAAAGAAAGGTGATTTAAGCAATTTTGAGCGTGGCATGGTTGTTGGTGCCAGACGGGCCGGTCTGAGTATTTCACAATCTGCTCAGTTACTGGGATTTTCACGCACAACCATTTCTAGGGTTTACAAAGAATGGTGTGAAAAGGGAAAAACATCCAGTATGCGGCAGTCCTGTGGGCGAAAATGCCTTGTTGATGCTAGAGGTCAGAGGAGAATGGGCCGACTGATTCAAGCTGATAGAAGAGCAACTTTGACTGAAATAACCACTCGTTACAACCGAGGTATGCAGCAAAGCATTTGTGAAGCCACAACACGCACAACCTTGAGGCAGATGGGCTACAACAGCAGAAGACCCCACCGGGTACCACTCATCTCCACTACAAATAGGAAAAAGAGGCTACAATTTGCACGAGCTCACCAAAATTGGACAGTTGAAGACTGGAAAAATGTTGCCTGGTCTGATGAGTCTCGATTTCTGTTGAGACATTCAAATGGTAGAGTCAGAATTTGGCGTAAACAGAATGAGAACATGGATCCATCATGCCTTGTTACCACTGTGCAGGCTGGTGGTGGTGGTGTAATGGTGTGGGGGATGTTTTCTTGGCACACTTTAGGCCCCTTAGTGCCAATTGGGCATCGTTTAAATGCCACGGCCTACCTGAGCATTGTTTCTGACCATGTCCATCCCTTTATGACCACCATGTACCCATCCTCTAATGGCTACTTCCAGCAGGATAATGCACCATGTCACAAAGCTCGAATCATTTCAAATTGGTTTCTTGAACATGACAATGAGTTCACTGTACTAGAATGGCCCCCACAGTCACCAGATCTCAACCCGATAGAACATCTTTGGGATGTGGTGGAACGGGAGCTTCGTGCCCTGGATGTGCATCCCACAAATCTCCATCAACTGCAAGATGCTATCCTATCAATATGGGCCAACATTTCTAAAGAATGCTTTCAGCACCTTGTTGAATCAATGCCACGTAGAATTAAGGCAGTTCTGAAGGCGAAAGGGGGTCAAACACCGTATTAGTATGGTGTTCCTAATAATCCTTTAGGTGAGTGTATGTGCTGCAGTTCCACTTCAGGCGACCCAAGTTTGAGTCTGTCTTTTCTCCTACTGTACTATATTTAAAGGTAAAAAGTCCAAAATTTAGTCTTTAAAAAATGAAAGCTGATGAATAAAAACCTGGGGAGTTAAAAACAACCTGTGGCGACCGTTTAAGTAGCCTAAAAATGCAGACTTGGCAACCCAGGGCAGGAGATTTTAAAATAGCAAAATTAAATCCTACGGTGTACAATGTATGATGTATGATGATAAAAATATATTTAATGCTTGACTAAATTAATATATGCATTTAGAATACAATGACTTTAAGTTTGGCTTACTGATACACCATACTGTATGCTTTCATTACACCTGTTGTTCATTTTGTACATCAGCATTGCTAAAATGTTCTTAGCTTTCTGAGTAAGATGCTAGATTATGGGACAAACTGTCCATATTTAATATGGAATGCTGTTCTGTTCCATTAAACTATGGGAAATACCTTATTTAGGCAATTCAGTAATATACAGTACATGCTTTTATTGCTTTACCATTATGCAACATGTTTATACACTGTAAAAAATGACACAGCTATTTACTTAAAAAAATTAAGGTAACAGTATTACACAAAATATTTTTAAGTACTTTAAAGCATATTTTTAATGCAATATTCCACAAATAAATCAAGTAAAATTACCTAAAATATTTAAGCACGTCACATGATAAACTTTAAAAAATCAAGAAGAAATATTAATTTGAGCATTGGAGATAACGTCTTGATCTTTTTTAACTTCAGTTTAACATTTATTATTGTTTATAACATATATGATGTACAAGTAAGCTGAGAGTTGACTCAGTACTGACATTAGCAGCATTACTGTTCACTGAGTGAAAAAACAAACAGCTTGGGCTCTCCCACAACCTAAGCACAAGCGCCACTCGTCTGAAAGATGGTAACCACGAAACTCAGAAATACAAACAGAATATCTTCTAAATCTTAAAGACAACTGAACAATAAACACTATCAAGTCTTTCATTTTATTCTAAAGCACATAAAATAGCACTTTTTCACAAAAATGACTCTCCTAATGCTGTCGCATGCAGAGCATGCTGGGAACTCTAAATTCACTGCTCGGTTAGGGAAATTAACTTAAATAATTCCTGTAGTTCCACCACAAAATAATTAAATAAAGATCCTTTATACAATTTTAAGTGGGTTGAACATGATAAAATTAAGTTGAATTCACTCAATTATTTGTGCATTTAGAATTCCAAGATATTTCTATAATTTTAACTTAAAATTTGGTTAAAAAAACAAGAACACAATTGTATTAAGCCAAGTTTACTCAATTAATTTCATGAAATCTACTACGACACAGAATCATTTTTTACAGTGTATGCTAATGCTACTGAAAACTGATCTGCCCATCAAAAATTGGTCACTTTTATTTGTAAAATTTGCAGTTGTCAAGGGAACAACAGAGAATGTTGTCCCAGGTCTTGCCACGCATTACATAAGACCTTCAAGTGTCATGTATATAAAACAGTGCGTTCATGTACTTCTAATAAAAATTCAGCCAAGTTCAATTTAATGATTTTTTCAATTTAATTATTATCTTTATTGCAACAGCACATGAGAACATATTCAAACAAATGGAAATAAGTTGACCTTTATTGTGTTATAGAGAGCTGATCCACTCTCACAGTAGCTGATAATGGCTTACTATTTCCACTCACAAGCTCTCCTCTCAACAGCTGTCAATGGCCAGTGTCAAAATCACCTGCACACACCACTCTCACTTTAAAATGTGCTCCAAAATATCAAACCAGATTGAGTGGATATATTCCAGGCTCTTGAATCAGGCCAGAGCTCATAAAACTTATCGGCTCATACTGCAAATTATGTTTAGTTTTTAATGTATTGTTTGACAATTCAACCTGTGTTTGGGTTGTACATCTGAGATGAAAGCCTGATTCAGTACATTTGTTTGTGTGTCTCATAGGTTCATGGGCGGATCGATCCCCACTCCACGAAGCTGCGTGTCAGGGTCGACTACTGGCACTTAAGACCCTTCTCTCACAGGTTTACACACAATACTTTCAGCAGTTTAAATTGGTAAAATATTTGTATTTCAATACAAAAAATCAATATGTTTTATAATATTATAAATCTGATCACGTGAAGCACGTGAAGCACGTTTTGCGGTATACCTCATTTGTAAGTCTTTCTTTCTCTTTACCAGGGTTACAATGCAAATATCATCACCATTGATCATGTGACTCCACTGCACGAAGCTTGTCTCGGAGATCATGTAGCGTGTTCCAGGGCTCTCATAGAGGCCGGTGCCAATGTGAGTTAATAACCAAGGTTATGTGAAATATTATTTTTAATATAATTATTTTAAGCAAAAAATTATTTTAACTCAATTGGGTTAAATTCATCTTAAAACACAAATGTGACCAAGCCACAGTTTAATGGAATAAGATTTATTGTAGATCTTTCTCAGTCAGGAACACGCTGTACCGTATTTTTTTCTAATGGTGTTGTCTGTAGCAGAACATTTCTATTACGCTTCCATGAAAAAGCACACGCACTCAGGTGACAGTTAATTCACATCCCCACTGGGAAAAGGAAGTTCATTTTACATAATTGTGTAGCTAAATAGTTGTTGCTCTTCCTATAATTATTTAATATTATTCTCTGCACACAAGAGATGTTGAGGGGAGTCACATGTGCATTCAACAACAGATTCGTTCCATTTATAGTACAAGAAAAATGTTGTCTCAGTTGGTTGATGCTAAGGTTAGTATGTAAATGGTGGTAGTTATGGTCAGTTCTCTATTTTGTGAAACATTTCCAGTGTTGTTGCAAAATACCAAAATACTTATTACCTGGCAAAATTATATTTAAAAATAAATGTATATTTTTGTTTTCATATTGTTGATAGTGATTTGTAGACTTTTGCACAGATCGATCTGTTGACAATGTTGTGTGTGGTAGGTAAATGCCACCACCATTGATGGCGTGACCCCGCTGTTCAACGCCTGCTCAGCAGGAAGTGTCACTTGCACTGGAGTACTATTGGAACATGGAGCAAAACCACAGGCGGAAGCATGCCAACCTTCACCTATTCATGAGGCCTCCAGCAAAGGTAAGGGATTCTGCTAACTACAAAATAACTCAACATTTCTTAAGTTATAAGCAGTTATTTACAAACCTACAAGTTGTTTCTCAGGCAGGGCAGCATGTGTGGAGGCTCTCATCTCATGGGGAGCGGATGTAGATTATGACATCCCTCATTTAGGAACGCCGCTCTACATTGCCTGTATCTCCCGGGAACTCCAGTGTACACAGAAACTTCTGGACGGAGGTACGTGTGTACAAGTACAGTGAAATATTTTTCTTTGGTAAGTATAGCTATTTAGGTTATCATACCGAATTGCCAACCATGAGCACGTGGTGTTGCTGGCACCATGGTCTTGTATTTTTACCCACAAAAGGATGTTTATCTTAGGTGCCAATGTACAGAAGGGCCGTTTTTTGGAAACACCCCTTCACGCCGCAGCACAGAAGGACTGCCCAGAAATTGTAAGAGTGCTACTAGACTTTGGAGCTAACATCAACGCTCGCAACGTGGAGCTACAGAGGCCGGTGGAGACAGCGCCACCCAGCAGTACAGCAGAGAGCATGCTTCTGCTTTATGAGGGTAATGCTTTTATTTTGTTTAACTGTTGTGGAATTATATTTTGTGGTTGTTTCCTACTACATGTCATAATTAACTTTAGATATTGGATTTATAAAAAAACAAGAAATAATAAGAATTTGAACTCGGAACACAATTTTCAAAAACTGTCACAATACGTCCCGATATACAATATTCATATACAGTATACTTAATACACTTAATATAATTAGTTTTATTACTATGTTGATTTATATTGTGACTTTTTGGTCATGTCTTGTCCAAGACCACCACTGCTGCCCCCTCAAAAGCACACATATTTTGCATGACAACCCTTTGATCCCTAATATTCCCTGTCATTTGAATGCGTGGCTTTAAGGATGTGTATCTATGTGTAATAATGCTGATTCTTTTTCTTCCTGGACAGCCACACCGAGGTCTCTGTGTCAGTTGTGTAGACTAAGCATTCGAAACTACATGGGCCAATCCAGACTGCATCTGATCACTCATCTCAAACTTCCTAATCTTCTGAAGAGTTTCCTTCAGTACAGATAGACCTCTACCTCTCCACAAAACCCTCCCACTATTTCTCTCTATTTTCTTATATTAAGTGCATGACTATATGTCAATGATAGGTCACCTAACTTGCCACACTTGCCATTTATTTAACCTCAGTTAAGTAAAAAAACAGATATATTTTTGTGCAACTGATAAACATTAGTTCTATTTTGGTTAATGAAATCTTTACAATATGTGCATCAATGTTACCTGCATGTCTTTGTCTACTATGATACCATTTTACCTGGAAATGGAATTGCTACTGTTATGCCTCGATGTGCAATGCAAGCAATATGCAGAATGCACAAAAATGATGCTGTTTTGGTTTTTACAGTATCCTGTTGATCCTATAACACTATAACAAAGAATTGTCTGAATAAGATTGTCACTAAACATTTTTGCCCAAACACATCATGGTAAGAAACATAACAAATAAATGCAAATATTTAAAACTTGATGGCTTTGCTTTGTTATTTCTTGCTGGACAAATTAAGTGAAACCGCAAACATTTATAAATATTTGAATAATGTCCAAAAAAATTGTAAGCAGTGGTGTGCAATACTCATGAGCGAAAATCAAATCCTGAGCTCTACTTGTACATCCTTTTTAATAGTCATTATCACAAAAAAATCAATTTGACAGTTTTGCCTATTCTTACAAATCGAATATTTTACTTTTATGATAAACTATTATTCTAAATAAATAGGTAACAGATGAGACAGATGGGCACTTGTTGCATGCAGAGTCGGCAATCATCTGTTGTCTGATTCAACTCTAGAATAAATATATGACATTCTCTCTTTTGCGTATGGACAGTGATCATCTAAATAATGTTATGTACACCCATTTCAGCTTGAAGTTTAAACATAAACTCTACAACAAAAATATATACAAATAAATACATTTCACAGTGCAATCTAATGAAAATAGTCTCTGCATGTGGATTTTCTAGCATAAAACCAAATGTCCATAAAATTATTTCTCCAAACCATTTTATATTCTCAGCTTAGTATGGAAATTCTTGCTATTTTGAATTTACCAGTCTGAATAACTGATATTAGTACTAATATACTACTGTATGCTCTATTCATACAGGCTTTCTATCAGTAAAATGTCCCTCATTCCATACAGTATGTGCGCTTTTCACCAACATATTGCCTAAGTTCATATTTGACAAAACAGCATAGCTTAAAACACCCTGTAACATAAGTTGTGATTACAATTTGCTTTTAAGTCAATAATGTTTTAGGCTCTCAGTACTTCTGTTTGGTTTTACTTAAGTAACATATATTCTCAATAGTCAATAAGTACATTCAATACATAACAGGCAACAAAAATGATGTCCTAATTGTTCATTGTCAATGCTGCAAAATTAACTCATCTCTCATGATGTCAAATAAATATGTATAAATAAAATAAATATGTACAACAAAGACCTGTACCCTGTACTCAAGTCTTGTAATAAAAACATAATTGTAGTAACATTATAATATTGACTGCAACCTTAATACCTAATACCTAACCATAACATCTGCATCCTTATTTGTTCCGCTTCATACTATTCATCACAGCATCCATCAGTCTCTCTTTTTCCCTAAAAAGATATTAGATGTTCCAAATGGCGCGTATGCTCTGCAGGTCTCACTGTAAAAAGCACATCATGAATTACACTGAGGTGAAGGATCATGGCCTCACGGATCAAGCCTTAAAAAGGTTGCTTCCTACAATTTACGACCTCCTGTTGTTCCACCACAACAAGCTTCTGTTAGACAATGAGAATGTTGTTCTGCTACCAGATGCTAAATTTCCAGATCCGGACCAGAGAGAATACTGTTCACATTCATTTCTGCTCAGAAGGGGTTGAGGCGTATACCCGTCCCCAGCGGAGAGAAAGGGTTCACCTTCGCCCACATCAGGGCATCGTTTAGAGAAATGGCTGATTTGCCATCCTCCAGGAAGAACACAGGACCCTGCCGGTCAAAACGAAAATAAAAATATGAGTTAAACAGCATTTCATTTAGAGTGCTAAGACACAAGAGAAACAAAGAGAGACCCACCTGTATCCTGAGGCCAGTGAAGCAGGAAATCTGGACATCAGAGTGGCTAGGCAAGTTAGAGCCAGTGACATAGTCGGGACCCTCTAGACCCTTGATGGGCTCCTCTCTCATCCGACTCAACAGCTGGCTGTACTCCAGCTTCTGGGCCTCAGATGGTGAGGCGTACGAGCTTTCATCAGGAGCTCTGTGTGTTCATGTTCCACAGGTGTGCATGAAAGAAAATAATAAAAAGAAGAAAAGTTTATTTGTTGGATCTGAAACCTAGTGAAATTCCTTCAAAGACAGACATTATCATAAAGCCAATCGTTATATGAAGCGCTGCACTATGTTATGAATGTATGTTGCAAATTATGCGCCTGTTTAAATTCCTCCCTGAAGTTCAGCTGTCATCGTAAAAAAACATCTAATACGCACAGCACTATTGCGTGCAGAACTAACCATATAACTATCGGATGATTTAAAAGCATGCTGAGCCGTTTACTCTCATTTGACTATGATACCATAAGCGGATTGGTCTGCACAGCGCGAAGTTAAACACACCTAATAAACCTCAAACCGAACATTGCGATGAATTCCATTGTGCTGAGAAGATGAGCACTTTGTTCATCTTTATTTAAAAGCAGTCACGTCGTAATGATGAAAGCGTGCTCGGGTGCGGATGGTAATGCTCAGTGTAAGGGCAGGCCAGCGGGGGAGTGGGGATGCTATTGCTTGAGTTTCTTCGTCTGTTCAGATGTCTGTTAACTTATCAGAGATACAAAACAGCACACAGCAAGTTTTCGGTATTGCACCAAGCACAAGTCAGTCGTAATCGTTACAAAGAGCTAAGACCAAGCACCTAACAAGGTCTACACACGTTCATTCGAATGGTTTGTTTACCCCCACGGCATAAACGAACATGACCTTTTTTGTGGGCGTTCCCAGTAATGCAGACGCTCATCCACACCCACTGATTAACATGTAATTTGCATGACTTTGAAAATGAAAACGAAAATGAAATAAGTTTCTTTTAAAACTTTATAATTTAAATTGTGTCAGTATTATTGCGTGAGCATTAATAAAAACCTTTTAAAAATTGTTTTATTCGACATTTTAGTGAAAATGAAATGTCAAATCACCAATTGCATTTTCGTTTCTATTTGACAGGGTCAGTGTAAATATGAAAATAAAATAATTTCATTTTATTTTTCATTTTGGCACATATTGTGCGTTCAGTTATGTATAATGAAATTGTTAATCTGGTTTTCACTTTCATCATTAAAATTGTTTTTTTCAATTTGGCAGGATTTACCTTCCATGTCTGGGTGGGGCCAGGGCAAAATGAAAAGACCTTGAACGGCCCTCCCTATACAAATAGTCATGTAAAATGCACAAGAGACTTCACACAACTTTGGTTACTATACTGTTAGCATAGTAAGATATTGCAATCAATATTTTAAAAATACAGCTAAATACAGTCTAGTTAGATTACATGTGTGTTTGCAATACAGCATTATTGTGCTGTCTAGTATAGTATTTGCTGCCTTAAAATGCTGTCTAGGCAGGCAGGTTTTTTAACAGACATGTTGTGTGTAAAATGAATGAGTCATGTATTAATATACACACTTGAAAGATTGAGTGCACACTCTCCAGGCTTCCAGCTCTCCGGACAACTGCTCTATCTGTAAAGGCAAAGCCACCTCCCGCCTCTTCAGCAGCTGACTAGAAGAGAGAAAGAGCACATTCGTCACCTTACACAACCATATAAATGTTGGATTGCTTTATATCAAGGTTCAAAACTAACCCTGAAAAACCAAAAGTGGCTTTTGTATGATTATAATGCATACAAAATATGAAACGTAAATAATAAAATTAATAGAAAATACATTAAATAGTATTAAATATTTATGTCCAGTCCATTGCCACTGTCAGGGACGTTGCGTGCAAGGACAGAGGACCCAAGTGCAGACAGCGGGTAAGGGGTTACCAAAAGGCTTTAATACAAACACAAAACATGAAACAAAAACCCACAAGGGGGTAAAACAACAAAACAGCAAGGGTAGGAACCGGAAGGGAACATAAACTAACTAAACTAGACAAGACAATTACCACACTAGACATGACTAAAATAACTAAACTAGACTTACATGGTGATACAGGACAAGGCACAAGACCAGTGTAACAACACAGATGATCCAGCACAAGACAGAGGACACAAGGGCATTAAGTAGGGAACAAATCAAGAGGGAACAGGTGAAGGGCATGAAACAATAAATGAGCAATAACAAGGAGACGAGAGGGCAGGAACAGAGACAGACCGGAGAGGGTGTATGGAAGGCCATAAGGGACAAAATTACCCCTCTCCACATGAAACATGGGGTTCTGTCATGATCCTGCCACTAGACCACGAAAAACATGACGCGGCAGAATCATGACAGCCACTGTGACTTAAACAGTTCAATTAATAAAAATTCTGTCGTTTATTCATCCATGTCATTAAAAAAAAGATATTTTGATAAATGTTGAGGATGTGTTTTTTGTGTCCACACAATGGAGGTCAATGGGGACTAATGTTTGGTTATCAACATTCCTCAAAATATCTTCTTTTGTGTTCTGCAAAAGAAAGTACATCAAAATAATAATAGTGTGTTAAACTGTTTAATATTTTATGTGGATTTTGAAGTATTATTATGGTTTTCCATAACTTACCTTGTGTATTCATACAGTGCTGGCACTATACTTGAATACTGTCTCCCAATGGCTAACAGTGCACCAATATATCCACAGAGAATGAGCAACTCATTCCGCTCTCTAGTCAAAGACACAGAGAGAGACAGTGAGATCACAGAACCTAAAGTTAAATGACACTAGTGACAGCAGTTCTAAAGGGAAGGTCATTGACTTACTCACTACACTTTGAGAGAATAAGACGGTCTGTTCTGATATAGCTCAGCAGGTCTAGGATATGGTATACAGAGTCCACAGCCCAATCAGGAGCGCTCAGCTGCTCTGTGAGGGGATACAGAATATCATCAACCAAGAGAACAAACAGTTTTGTGCTGAGAGGTTGAGACTTTTCAAGAATATTTTTATGCAACAAATATATTTTTATGCAATAGCTAAATTGATAAAAATAACTGGTGTTGAATAATAGTCGTCCAGGACCAAAGTTACAGCACTGGTGCCTTCTTTGTTTAATTATGCAGCATTCTGGGTTAGGTTGTGACAAATGTATGTTTTGTGGTGCTTTGTGGTGAGATATTTTAATGATTTAGACACTTTCAGAGATTTTCCCTGTCCCTCTGACACACACCTTTGACATATGAGATCCCAATGGGAAGAGCCTTTTCTGGTTCTGGACTCAAGAGATAATACTTCACTGCTTGAAAGATTTCCCCTTCAGCATGTGCATTCTCAGCAAGCTCTTTACATTCTTCTAAAGTTGGTAGACCACACTGAAAGAAAATAAACAACAAAAATTACTATTTAAAACAAATGCACCATCTTGGAGGTTGGGTTTAATGGCACGGATATTGAGGATGTAGTGTTTAATTGACAATGATCATTTAATTATTGTTTCATGAATCCATTACCACTGCTTTGATATAGATTGTATAAAGAATGTAAAATAAAGACAGTTAAAAAATTAATTTCAAGCAAACATCAGAAAGTATAAAAGTGTCAGCTGATTTTAGATTACTAAAACTTTTGTTGTGCAGCACATGAATGTATTAGGTCATCACCTTTTCGTGCAGATCATTGATTTCAGATGAGCTGCCAGGGTAGAAGGCACATAATTTGGCTAACAGGATCTCATTATCAGGAATCATCTGAAGTAATCTGGCAGCAAGATCCCTAGAAAGTACAACACCAAATGCATTGTGAAGAATGTCTAATTAAAAATAGAAACTAATAGAAATTGATGTCACAGCATACACATGCCAGTAAAGAGTTGGATATGTAATACATTTGTATTTATATTTTTTAAATTGGAAATTTGGTTGGTTGAACAATTGAAGTTGACTGAATGCATGCATGAATGAAAAATGAAAATCTGGGTCCGGATTCACGAAACTGTTCTTACGACAAAATATAAGATTGTTCTTAAGAAAAATTAAAGGAAGTTCATAAGAATGTTCCTTCTTAAGACGTTCACAAATATTTTCTTAAAAACATCTTCATAAGAATAAAATGACACATGCTTTGTAAATCAATCCTGAGAAAAAATGTAAGAACTGACTTAAAGGGATAGTTCACCCAAAAATGAAAATTCTGTCTCACCCTTGTTTCACAGGTTGTTCCAAACATGTGTACATTTCTTTCTTCTGCTAAACACAAAGGAAGATACTTGAAAGAATGTCAGTAACCAAACACATCTCATCTCCCATTGACTCCCATAGTATTTATTTTCCCTACTATGGCAGTTAAGGGGGGGGGGTGAGATCTGTTTGGTTACTGACATTCTTCCAAATATCTTCCTTTGTGTTCAGCAGAACAAGGACATTTTTAAAGGTTTGGAACAATCTGGGGGTGAGTTTTGTGAATCTGTTTTGTGAATCTGGCCCCTGTTGGGTATAAATGTGTATTTGAACAATTTTTTGTTGAGAAAACAAAACGTTATGACCGATGTTCAAGGAAGGCAGAAAGAATACCTGCATGCCACAGATGGAAAGCTAAAGAGATGTGGAAAATGACAAATGTAACAGGTGCATGTCAATGATGATTAGGATCATGTCACACCTTTGTGCATGACTAATCATAAGAAGTGGGTTTATTTAGAGAAGTGTGCAAGCTATATTTAAAATAAAATGTGATTTGATGTGTCATATTCATATCTGGTTTGAATCCCACTTTTGAGAAGTGTTAACCTCAAAAATCTGCACTGATCTGAACCCTCAACTTTTATGCTTACCATGTGGCAGTGGTCATGTACTTCCTGGCCAGGAGCTCAAGAACATAGTGGGTGGATTTACTGGCCGACTCTCCCAGGACTGTGCCCACGCACACTGCTAGTTCCAACTCATTGCCTCTGATCAGAGAGGCCATCGCCAGCTGACACAAGGACGAAAAAAACTGGAATTAACCTTTTTATAAACAATCACATAACATGTTTACGTTTCATATATACAGAACATATGCAAAGTTTTTAGGTCAAAATCATTCTTTCAGGTCACACTCATGTTGGAAAAAAATCATATTTTAACACCATTAAGATTTTTTGCACTATAACACTTTTTGATATTATGTTTTCATGATAATTAAAGGTGCAGTTTGTAAAAACCGCCGCTAGAGGGCGCATGATCAAAACAACAACAATGCCGTAGCTTGACGACGCTGTGAAGGAGCGTGGAATGATGGGATCTGTTGTCTTCAACTCCACCGCTGATGGCCATCAATCAGACGGGAACTAGAAATCATGATAGCGGATGTGGTAAAGATTTATAAATGTTGCGAATAATTGTGTTCCATAAATAAGTGACTGCTCGAAAAAAGCTAGTGGCTTTCTAGACGTTAGACACTACTTCTGCATTTGTCCACGACACTGTTGTCATGCAGTTTCTACGTCATGAAAGGCGGTAACAAAGGGGAACGTGGATATGACACCATTGACAAGCGACTGCACAGCCCCGTGTCACTGTTCAGAATGGCGATTTTCTCACGATTACAAGTAGTTGGAAACATTTGAGATATTTTAAGTACTCAGCTGAACAAAATATATAACACTAGCCTAGTGGTTTTTGGATATTTTACTGCAAAATTGTTACAAACCGCACCTTTAAGTATTATTACTATAATAAAAATAATACATTTATACATCACTGAACTATACCTTTAAAAACATTAAAATGATTGCATAATTACTTATTATTTCAAGTTGTATAACTAAATTATAGACTTCTAAATATACATACTTCAGAGTTGTCTACAGCCAGGTGACAGCAGGCTGCCAACACAGCGTGGCCATCTTGGAAATACCACTCTGCCAGCTCTTTACACACTCGATGCAACAGGCTGCTCACAGAAACAAAGAAAAGAAAGGAGTGTAAACAGATTGTATCTCTCCAAAACAATTGCAAGGATCACTTTGCATATTTTACCCGCAGTATTTGTCTATGTTGTCATTGTCTGAGTTCGCAGCATGGTTTATTGAAGCATTCTGAGGTCCGTGGATGTTACCCTCACAAGCACCCTGATTGAAAAAAGCAGGTTAGGAACACCCTACATCACATTAGACTCTGCACAAAGATCCTAAAATGGGTACAAAGAACATGGTGTCCTGTACCTGAGCCACTAGTACTGCTTCTTTCAGCTGACCTCTAGACGTGAAGAAATTCACCAGTTTTTTCACCTCGCCAGTGGCGATGCAGTACGGGATGATGTCGTCATTGCCTTCCTGCATGAGCTGGTCTGCTCTCCTGCACAGGAATGAGTAAATGAGAAATGAACCTGGGTGAGTCACACATAGGAATTCATCTGAATTACAGAGGACTGTATAAAATACCTTTGCATGAGCTTTTTCCAGTATTTCATGGATACACCAGGAGCCACAGAAAGAGCCTTTTCCCACTAAAGCACAACCATAAATATGTAAAATCATCCAATTCCAAAAGAAATTCAATTTTTTATTTGACTGTGAATATTAATAAAATATTAAACAGATTTTACCTCTCCCAGTTCCACCATAAGCTCGCAGTATCTCTGGATTTGACCCAATCTTATATGAATTTCTGCTGCATTCTTTAACCTCTCCTCTTTACTGGGTGCTCCAATACCACCTCCAAACTTTGACATCTTTACTATGGTCAGCTCTTGTGCTTCAGACTACAGGGTAGAGACATTCCAACGATTATAAAGAGTTACAGTGATAGAAAACTACCAAAAATTACATAAAACTACAAAAATTGCTTTATAAATGTCTTTGTTCTGTTGAACACAAAATAAGATATTTTGAAGAACATGGGAAAGCAAACAGTTCTGAAGCACTTTTGACTACCATTGTAATTTTTCTTACGATGGTAGTCAAGCATGACCAAGAACTGTTTGGTTACAAGCATTCTTTCAAAAATCTTTCTCCGTGTTCATCACAACAAAGACACTTAAACAGATTTGGAACAACTCGAGAGTGAGTAAATGATGACAGAATTTTCATTTTTGGGTGAACTGTCCCTTTAATACACTCACGGTTTTAAAGCGGACCAGGTGTTTCATATGCATAATACCCTGCCCATAGTTTTGTGGAAGGAGACTATCATCTTGCCCGTTGATCACAGCAACCAGGTCCCACAGGTTATGACTCCCACCTGGTGGCTGCAAAGTGAGAGCAAATCTATTTACAGAACTCATAGAGAAATAAAAAATTAGATTTACTCAGTAAATTTAGATTCACTTACAGAGAAACATTCTGAGAACCATTTGAGCTTCTTCATGCGAACATCACTGGAGAGTTTATCCAGCTCCTGTTTGATATCTCTGGAAACCTTTCCACACAAGAGGGGAGGAGCCCCGGGCACCATGGCACGATCTACACTCCAAAACAAAATGTCTTTACAAGCTTTAAAAATGAATGTGATTTTTAAAAAATCATATAGGTTGTTAATGGAAAGTATGAATTCTACTAAATTCTACTAAATGAGTTCACCAGTGCTGCCAATGATGTCATCCCAACTGTGGTCAGTAAGGATGTTGACCACTAAGGGAGCAATTAGAGGAGTGAGTGACCACAGTCTGACAGTTGAGTCTCTGGAGCAGGAAGCCATGGTGAACGGACAACTGGGGTGACATGTCAGACCTGGGGATTTGATATTTTTGAGAAGGCTGCATGAATAATGTATCAAAACCTTGGAATGAAATCATGAGTGCTTGTCCTATGGTTCTACAATTATGAAAAAGGCTGTGTGTCCACACAAATAATTATAAGGTATTTATACTACATCTACTCTATCAAAAATGACAGCTTCATGCATTTTATACACTACCATAGACATCGGCTCCATGGTCATATACAGTGTCTAGACAGGTGCCATCTCTGGTGTCCCATACACGAATGGTGTAGTCCCAGCTCCCTGACGTCAAAAGGTACGGGACCTCTGTGTTCCACATCAGACCTCGAACTGGAGCCGTGTGGCCACTCAGCACATTAATGCAGGCGTCTTGGGTATAGTCCCAAATCCTCACAGTTCTGTTTAACATATACACAAAAACACCTGCTGTATATGTATGAAGTTGTAAGGATCAAGAATAAAATGATGAAGTGTGAATGGATATTTTAATGTAATTACCCATCATCTGATCCACTACAGAGTATGCCCTCTCTGAGGGGCGACCATCGCACATGGAAAACTTTGGCTGTGTGACCTGGAAAGACTTTTAGTGGCTGGTCTGAGCTGGTGGCCAAATAATAGACTCTGACATTCTTATCTTCACACCCAGTGGCAATCATATCTCTATGTGTGTAAGAAAGAAAAAGATGATTATACAATGTATTTTATCTGAGATATCTAGAAAGAATTTTATTGCTAACACTATATGGACATACTTGTTATTTTGACTCCAGTCACAACCAAACACTGCGGCTGGATGTTTGTATTTGTGCAAGACTTTCCCATCAATGGTTCGAATTATG
The DNA here is from genome assembly GCF_024868665.1 of Triplophysa rosa. Classification (NCBI taxonomy): domain Eukaryota; kingdom Metazoa; phylum Chordata; class Actinopteri; order Cypriniformes; family Nemacheilidae; genus Triplophysa; species Triplophysa rosa. The sequence continues at coordinate 21,914,508 of NC_079893.1, read as the reverse complement.
CTGAAATCAGATTCCATTTACGACCGTAAGACTGTGAAAGTCATGTTTGCGAGAAAAAAACGTAGGAGAAGCTTGTGGGGATGTTTAATTTAATTTAATAACAAACTCACCAAAATCCATCTCCACTGCATGTGGCTATTCTTTTGGAATCTTTGTGGCTCCAAGCGACACAAAAAATACCATTCTTGCCATGCTGCAACACAATTCCAGTCAGATTGTAAATGAAAATTGAAAAACTGATCAAATGGATTAAACTAAAACAACTGAACATTTTGATACATTCTGGTCTTTGATCAAAACCAGAATGTTGTCTTGCCTCATTAAATCTTGTGATCATTTTCCCCTTCTTCACATCCCAAATAAAGGCGCCATTCCTGGACGTGGCTCCTGCTATGCAGTTCAAGTCTCCTTTGGGTTACAGTGAAAAATAAATATTTTTTTGTGTTGGCGATGGCGTTGAATTCTGAGCTATTGCTGTGTATCATTCTTACCAGGGGCCCAGGACAGTGAATAAACCACTCCCTCATTGCCAGGTGATGTGTATACAGCGGTTAAAGTGTTTATGTCCCACACTTTTATTGTCCCATCAAAAGAAGCTGTAGCTAGAAGGTTTGGGTCATCTGGCTTGAACTTGCAGTCAAAGATGGTTTCAACATGACCCTGCAATGAATATGTGAACCAAACTATTTTGTATGATAATATACCACACCAGAGTCGGCGCCACGAGGGGGCACTAGGGGGCATGGCCCGGCCACTTCAGTCACTGTGCCCCCTCACTTTTTAAAATGATAAAAGACGAAATCATTTAAAAAAACATTTGGTTTATATTTATTAAAGAAACAATAAGAGCAGAGGGTAAAAAATAATTTATTTATTCGTTAACAGATTTTAAAGACATTGTCTTGTGCTGTACTTTCATGTGTTGTTAAAAACACAAGCTAAAGGACTGCTTGTGTCCAGCGGCAACGTTTCTGTATGCATTGCTTAACAAGAAACGGGCATTACCATTATGCAGACAAGTGGAGATGCAGGCTGTCTATCAGAAAGCAAGAGCTCGCTCTTTAGTGTTGTTATATTGATGCGATTGTTTTGTTAGACATAAAGCTCTACTGGGGAACAGTCCCCTGTATACTTTTTCTGTCACTTTTTCTTTAAAGCCTGCTTTTGACATTTTTCTATATATTTTTTTCTATATATACGTCTAAATTAATAATCTTCATTGATTAGCTTCCGCTGAATTTATGTAGGCTATGATCGGTGTATTTCCAGTTCTTTGGACATTTAGAATTGTTAAACTTCAAAACGGCAGAGCGCACTGGATGAAAAGCTTTGTATCTACAACTCGCAGGTATTGCGCACCCATAGGCAGGGTTTAACTAGAGTTTTTATTGTGTTATAGTTAAAAATGTCTGGCTCTCAATGAAAAGGCAGTGCGCGGCTGATGTGTGCAGACATGGATTTCTTCGCGCACTCGTTATGTGCGAATGTGCCGCTTTTACAAGTGTGATTTGGTTAGCCTACCACGTTGCATATAGATCAGGTTTTCCGCGATTATCTCTGATAAAAAAGTAAATTGTTAAAACTTAAACTTGAGAAGAAAACTGGGGTATGGCAGAGTGCCGCTTCTTAACACCAGAAGAGCCGCACACTGAAACAGAACAGAGCGAGACCTCAGCCTATGTGCTGTGTCTCAACCTCGAATTGTCATACCTGTGAGATTTTCCTACCGCAGGGCAAAATTTAGGATATAATCTAAACCACATCGACAAAATAAACAGGTAGGATGATTTTACAATGCAAAATACCCTGTCAGAATATCCTACCAGCATAAAAGAAACATGTATGATTAATTTACAGCGCAATACCCTATAATTGTACTACCAGTACTAAATAAATATGTAGGCCTAGAATGATTTAACAACGAAAATACACAATCAGATTACCGTAGCAGTATAAAATAAACAAGTATGATTTTATAGCGCAAGAAAATGACGTAACATTGATGTGCGCATGCCTGGTAGGATAATCTGACGGGTAGAATGAAATTTCGGGACACCAGCCCCTTATAAACCCCTAAACCCTGGCCCCCCCACTAAACATACCAGTCCCCTCACTTTGTGCACCCTGGCGCCGACTCAGTACCACACCACTGTTGAACTCCTGATTTTGATTGGCTGACAGACTTCTCATGTTGATTTCAATTGCATAGCTGCGAAAAAGGTCTTTTGTAGTTTGTAACACATTTGTTACACACTTTGGGTCACATTGCAACATTCTTTACTTGACTACATTATTTTCTTGAGTTTTATTTTCCAAATTATATTATGGCAAATATTTGACTGAATAAAAGCTAAATGGGGGAACTGTCTAGCCAAAACCAAGAGTCTCTCTTTCACGTTCATCCACACAAAATCTTAACAAAAAGAAAAAAACTAAAAAGTACTAAAATAGACATGTACTTTAATATGTATAGTATTTGTATATTTTAGCACTTTTCTCTCCCAAAACGCTTTCACTCTTCATGTAGTAACCATAGTTTAAGCATATAACAATATGTCCAGAACATTGTATTCTCAAAAAAAATAAAAAGGCTGACCCAAGGTTAACTTTAAAAAATAACACACTCTCAAGGTCACACTCATGGCCACATTACCACCTTGATTGTGTTTTTTTAAGAATTCAAAGGTCCGACAAATATTCCTCACTTTATCACGGTGAAAACGTTAAATTGCATTTCCATTTTCACAAATAACAATCAAGACAACAGCAAGAGCTTTTTGTCTGACAGAACAACATGCACTCTTGGACGAAATGATCAGGTGACCTTTAAAACCAGCACTAGGACTGTACAAAGCATCTCTTTAAACATGGGAAGACTAATGTAACGTGGGAAGGCTAATACAAATATATTCTTCATGAGCCATAGGTGCTTGAGCCAATCTATTGTTAAATAACAACAAAGCTTAGCATTAACTCTGTATGTTACCTTCATTACAAAACAACGCACAAAAAAAGAATAACTTTTTTTAAATGTACAAAAGATAACATAAAAACAGTATTCTTACCAGATCACGTAGGAAGTCCCATTTTTTAGTGCCCATATCATACAGTCCCACTCCTCCATCCATGAAACAGCAGACAGCGTGGCCGGGAGGGAGGGAGAAGGCCTGGTTCTGTGAAAGAGTAGGTGGAGGCACAGCCTCACTGGTGGAGGAGGTGTAGTGATTCTTGGAAGGAGAATTGGAGCTAAATGCTAAGAGGGACAAGACATCAAAATCAATTGGTAAATGAGTCATTGTGATGATATAGTCAGGGTTCGTATTGAGGGGGGGCTGGGGCGGTCCCAGACCCCTCATAAGCCTTAAGGGACCTCTCATAAGGTCTAAAATAGTGAACTTGGGGGTCCCCTTGGTTTTTCATTAAAACTAGACAACTTAAAACAAAATAATTTTTTGTCAAATTATCATGCTAAAACAAAACATTTTGTCCATTATTTGTACAAAGTTCATAAAACTAAAATGTAATTTTTATCTGAAAAATCCATGCATGCTCAAGCGCGCCACACAGTGTTCAATGAAGACATGTACAGAGATGTCGCAGTAAGATGCGTGCAGATCCTCTCATATTGAAAGCGTTTATCTTAAAACTTTACAGTTAGCCTAGTATAATTTTGATGTGCAAGTCTTTCTTTATGTACGATGTTATCTCACATTGTCAAAACAGATGCGACGCGGTACTGAGCCACTAAAGGGACATAGGCCTACAGGTGGTGGAAAAATAGGAAAGGGAGTGAAAATATTTTAAATATTTTGCTCTCCCCAAAAATGCGTTCCTTTGCAAAACTTTGCAAATGCATCATGCATTTTGAAAAACGTGTTAGTCTTATTGCTATACAAAGTTTAAGAGATTTTACAATGAGTGAAATCTCAGCAAGAAAGACATCAAACCTAGGCAAAATCTTATTAAAAAAATCTAGGCTAAAATGCAAAATAAAAAAATGAACAGCAAGAAACTGCAAAAAACAAAGAAATATGTATTTGTCACAACTCTGGTTTTGTCTGTGTGTCATCGGGCAGGAGCAGAGTGTTTTTGCTGTTGTTGAGCACGTGTTCCCAGCCGGGTGACGGCGGCTCGCGTGCTCAGTGTCTGCGTCATTCTCCCCACCCCTGCATTTCCCCGTTTAGGCTTTTCTCGTTCACTGGGTTTTTTCCACTCGTCACGCCTGCACCTGTAGATCATTCCCATCGCCACTGACATCTCGTTCCCCTAATTATTCTCGCACCTGCTCCCCATTCCCCCTCGTTAGGTTTCCTCTTTATTATCCCTCTGTGTGTCTTGTCCCATGTCTGACCGTTGTGCGTTAATGCCAGTTCAGACTGACGTAGGTTTAGCTGCGGCTAGCCTACAACCTCTCAGCTCTTGTTATTGTCTAGTCTTAGTCATAGCCACTAGTCTCAGTATTTGCCTTGAAGAAGACTACTTTATTTACCTCTGTCAAGCATAGCCTGTCCGCTTTTTCTGGTCTCCCAGCTATCACGCCGCCTCTGCATCTTCTCCCTCTCTGCAGTCCTCGTTGGCGTCCCGGACGGTGATCTTCCTCTCCACCCGGCACTGTTCCCGTGGTACCAGCACTGCAGCCCCCTCAGGGCATCACCCACCTCTCTCACATTGCGAGTCTCGGGTCAAGAGATCTCCCCGAGCCCACTTCTCTTCGATCTCACGTCTGCAGAGGATCATTGGCGCATTCCAGCGCACCCCTCTACCCCAGCAGACGTTCTCATCCAGCCCCGCGGAGGAGTGCTGTTGCCGGCTAGTGCATTGTGGACTTGTTCTGCCTTTTTGCGGCTTTCATTAAAGTCTGTTTTTTTCCCGCATTTGAGTTGTTCCCTTTGTTGACCATGACAGAACGGTCAGACCACTCACTCAACTCAGCAGGACCGGATCCTTTACGAGCCTAACTCCATCAACAGGGCATTCTGTTAGGCCAACAGGCGTCCCGTCTAACTGCTGCCGCCCAGGAAATGGAGGCACTACACGGTCAAGTGGAGGCGTTGAGACTACAGGTTTCTGAGCTGCTCCGTGGTGCCTCTCAGCATGGGGAGGTTGCCAGATCTCCACCTCACGGCGCTCCCAATGACCCGAAACCCCACGCCAACTGCACCCCCCTCTACGATGGGGACCCCAACTCCTGTAGAGTTTTTTTGTCCCAGTGCGCTCTCGTGTTTGCATTGCAACCGTTCCGCTATGGGACCGAAGAGACAAGAATCGTGTTCGTATTGACCCTGCTGACGGGTTGGGCTCGCCAGTGGGGAGTTGCCGTTTGGGAGGCTCAGGATCCCTGCTGTCGCTCATTTCGGGAGTTCTGAGCAGAGATGACCCGACTGTTTGATCAGTCCGCTCAAGGTGATGAAGCTGCCGCACAACTCTCTCGCGTTGCACAAGGGAGAAGCACCATCACGGACTATTCCATTCGGTTCAAGACCTTAGCGGCCGCCAGCGAGTGGAACGCGGAAGCACTACGTGCTCGGTTTCTTGACGGACTCAACCCCCTCATTGCGGACAAGATCGCCACGCTGGACCCTCCTCGTGACCTAGAGGGACTCATCAACCTCTGTTTGAGAATCGAGAGCTGTCTCAACGCTCGTCGACGCCGGCGTCCCTCCCCCCCTTTGTGGCGATACCGGGACACCGGTGCCTAGGCCGAGTCCGTTGCCCATGCCAGAGCCCATGCAAATCGGTAGTTCACGGCTTTCACCGGCTCAGAAGCAGCAGCGCCTACTGCAAGGACTTTGCTTTTATTGCGGTAAGGCGGATCACAGAGTGGTGGACTGCCCTTTAAAAGCCAACGCCCGCCCGTAGAGCGGAGAGTACGGGTGGGCGCCATTTCAGGATCCTCTCCCCCTTCACGCACCCTGCTGCCGTTTCGCCTCTCTTTCGGCCTAACCTCCCATTCCGGGAGGGCCTTGATAGACTCAGGGGCCGAGGGTAATTTCCTCGATGCCGCCACGGCACGGAGGTGGAAGATCCCGATCACTCCTTTTCTTTGACCCATCTCGGCCGTGACGCTGGAGGGATGACCCTTTTCCTCTGTCACACACATCACCCCTCACATGAGTCTTTTTCTTTCGGGTAATCATTGTGAGAGAATTAAGCTGTACATCCTCGATTCCCCCAATACACCTCTCATATTAGGGCATCCGTGGTTGTCACAGCATAATCCTCACATTGATTGGGCAAACACTGCAGTCTTAGAGTGGAGTCCTTCTTGTCTTGTCTTCGTCCCGCTCCTTCTCCTGTTTGTGTGTCCTCTGTGTTACAGGTATGCCCCGATGACCTGACCGGAGTCCCGGCGGAGTACCACGATCTGCGTTCCGTTTTCAGCAAGTCACGGGCTACCTCCCTCCCTCCACATCGCCCCCACGACTGCGCCATCGACCTACTCCCAGGCACTTCTCCGCCCAAGGGTCGACTTTATTCCCTGTCGGGTCCTGAAAGAGAGGCCATGGACAAATACATCCGCGAATCTCTTAACGCTGGGCTCATTCGCCGCTCCTCTTCGCCGGCAGGTGCGGGTTTCTTCTTCGTACAGAAGAAGGACGGCTCCCCACAGCCATGTATTGATTATCGAGGTTTGAATGAGATTACGGTGAAGAACAAGTACCCCTTACCGCTCATGTCTTCTGCCTTCGAACTATTACAGGGAGCTCGGGTCTTTACCAAGCTAGACCTCCGCAATGCCTATCATCTTGTCCGTATCCGCAAGGGGGACGAGTGGAAAACGGCATTTAACACCCCATCGGGACACTACGAGTACTTGGTCCTCCCCTTTGGCCTGACCAATGCTCCCGCCGTTTTCCAGGGTCTCATCAATGATGTGTTGGGAGACATGATTAACCGGTTTGTCTTTGTGTACCTGGATGATATTCTTATTTTTTCCCCCTCTCTCCAGGAACACACCCGACACGTCGAAGAGGTCCTCTAGCGTCTTCTCGAGAATCAACTGTTTGTCAAGGCGGAGAAGTGCGACTTCCACTCCGATACCATTTTGTTCCTTGGCCATATCATCTCTCCCCGAGGCATCGGGCCGGACAGCGCCAAGATCAAGGCTGTAACCGAGTGGCCCGTCCCCGACTCTTGTAAGGCATTGCAGCGGTTTCTGGGGTTCGCCAACTTTTACCGGCGATTCATCCGGGGGTTCGGCCAAGTGGCCACACCGCTGACGGCGTTGACCTCCACCAATGTGCCGTTCACCTGGAACCCTCTAGCACAGGTAGCCTTTGATTACCTCAAGTCCCGTTTTGTCTCTGCGCCTGTGCTTTGTCTTCCAGATCCCGACCGGCAATTTATTGTAGAGGTCGACGCCTCCGATGTCGGGGTAGGCGCAGTCTTGTCCCAACGCTCCCGTCACGATGGAAAGGTGCATCCCTGCGCCTTTTTCTCACATCGCCTCAGCCCTGCAGAACGAAACTATGATATCGGCAATAGGGAGCTGCTGGCGGTCCGTCTGGCCTTGGGAGAGTGGCGCCACTGGCTGGAGGGGGCACCGCAACCCTTCCTGGTCTGGACGGACCATAAGAACCTAGAATATGTCCGTTCAGCCAGGAGGATGAACTCGCGCCAGGCCCGCTGGGCACTATTCTTTGGCAGATTTGACTTCACCCTATCGTACCGGCCGGGTGCCAAGAACACCAAGCCTGATGCCCTCTCTCGTTTGTTCGAGCCCCCAGGCCAGGCACCCTCCAGGGACCCCATCCTCCCCGAGGAGAGGGTAGTCGGGGTCCTCGCCTGGGAGATTGAACAGCGAGTGAAGGAGGCCGGTCGTAGGGTGCAAGCACCAAACGGGTGTCCGGCGGGCCGTCTGTTTGTTCCTGCAGCCTTGCGTCCAGAGGTCCTCCAGAGGGGTCATTCTTCCAGGCTAGTCGGCCATCCAGGAATCCAGGGGACCCTGACGTCTGTACGTCAGCGGTTTTGGTGGCCGTCGGTCTCCTCCGATGTCAGACAGTTTGTGTTGGCCTGCCCGGTCTGCGCTCAGAGCAAGACATCCCGCCGTCCTCCTGCTGGTCTGCTACGCCCCCTTCCCATCCCCTCACGCACTTGGTCACACATTGCCCTGGACTTTGTCACTGGCCTTCCCCTATCCAGAGGGAACACCGTGATCCTCACAGTGGTGGACCATTTCTCTAAGGTGGCCCATTTCATCCCTCTTCCCAAGCTCCCGTCCACCCGAGAGATGGCTCAACTGCTGGTAGACCACGTCTTCCGTCCCCATGGCCTGCCGGTCGACGTTGTGTCCGATAGGGTTCCCCATTTCATCTCCCGGTTTTGGAAATAGTTCTGTCAACAGATCGGGGCCTCTACGAGTCTGTCTTCAGGTTTTCATCCCCAGACCAACAATGTGGACAATGTGAGCGTACCAACCAGGATCTCGGTCGGAGACTCCGCTGTCTGACATCCAGCGACCCCAATTCCTGGAGCCAACAGCTCGCCTGGGTGGAGTATGCCCACAACTCCCTTCCCGTCGCGTCCTCAGGTATGTCACCATTTGAATGTTCTCTTGGTTACCAACCCCCTTTGTTTCCTGCTCAGGAACTCGATGCTGCTGTCCCCTCGGCTCTGGCATTCGTCCGATGGTGCCGCCGCACCTGGACGAGGGCCAGAAAGGTTTTGGCCCGAACTGGCCAGAGGACCAAAGCAGCGGCCGATCGTCACCGGTCCTCTCCCCCCGCCTATGTGTGTGGTCAACGGGTATGGCTCTCCTCCAAGGACCTGCCTCTCCGGGTGCCCTCTCGTAAGCTGGCTCCCAGGTTCATTGGACCATTCCGGATCACCAAGGTGGTTAATCCGGTGGCCGTACGGCTCAAGCTTCCCCCTAACCTTGGTCGAGTCCACCCTGTTTTTCACATCTCCAGGCTTAAACCGGTTGTCACCTCCCCCCTTAATCGTGCCAGCTCTCGGCCCACCCCCCTCCCACGTGGCTCGTGGACAGTGTTCCGGCGTACTCGGTCCGGAGGTTGTTGGACGTTCGCCGCCGCGGCAGGGGCTTTCAATATCTCGTGGACTGGGAAGGTTATGGCGCAGAGGAGAGATCTTGGGTACCGTCCCGTGATGTGCTGGATCGGTCGTTGATCGTGGACTTCCACCGGAGATGAGGTGAGCCCCCTCCCTAGCGCCTAGGGGTGCTGGTGGGGGGGGGTACTGTCACAACTCTGGTTTTGTCTGTGTGTCATCGGGCAGGAGCAGAGTGTTTTTGCTGTTGTTGAGCACGTGTTCCCCGCCGGGTGACGGCGGCTGGCGTGCTCAGTGTCTGCGTCATTCTCCCCAACCCTGCATTTCCCCGTTTAGGCTTTTCTCGTTCACTGGGTTTTTTCCACTCGTCACGCCTGCACCTGTAGATCATTCCCATCGCCACTGACATCTCGTTCCCCTAATTATTCTCGCACCTGCTCCCCATTCCCCCTCGTTAGGTTTCCTCTTTATTATCCCTCTGTGTGTCTTGTCCCGTGTCTGACCGTTTCATGTTAATGCCAGTTCAGACTGACGTAGGTTTAGCTGCGGCTAGCCTACAACCTCTCAGCTCTTGTTATTGTCTAGTCTTAGTCATAGCCACTAGTCTCAGTATTTGCCTGGAAGAAGACTACTTTATTTACCTCTGTCAAGCATAGCCTGTCTGCTTTTTCTGGTCTCCCCGCTATCATGCCGCCTCTGCATCTTCCCCCTCTCTGCAGTCCTCGTTGGCGTCCCGGACGGTGATCTTCCTCTCCATCCGGCACTGTTCCCGTGGTACCAGCACTGCAGCCCCCCCCCCCCAGGGCATCACCCACCTCTCTCGCATTGCGAGTCTCGGGTCGAGAGATCTCCCCGAGCCCACTTCTCTTCGATCTCACGTCTGCAGAGGATCATTGGCGCATTCCAGCGCACCCCTCTACCCCAGCAGACGTTCTCATACAGCCCCGCGGAGGAGTGCTGTCACCGGCTAGTGCATTGTGGACTTGTTCTGCCTTTTTGCGGCTTTCATTAAAGTCTGTTTTTCCCCCGCATTTGAGTTGTTCCCTTTCTTGAACATGACAGTATTTTAATCTCTACCTCATGTGGATCTCTTTTAATGGATTATCAACATGTTAAGGACATTTATGCGTGTAATGTGGTCAAATTACTACAATGATCCAAACTATCATGTGATTGATGCTTGTACTGGCAGCTCCATCTTTTTTTTTCTTTTGAAGACTGGTTAGGGGACCCCCCAAGAGCCTTGACACAATTCGAACACTGGACATAGTACACAAAAACACAGACATAAATGTTAATTGGTGGGCATGAAAACACATACATTTTTTTGCCGGCGGGGAGTTTAGTACATGAAGCGCATGGAAGCCGGTTTTCTTCAGCTTGAAGTTATCCAGAGGTGTCGCTCTCGATACGTTCCATATTCTCAACACGCCGACTTGAGAGTCTTTCGATTAGAAAAAGTAGAAACAAAATATCATGGATCATTGATGGAAGTTGACTTTGTGCTATGTGGGTACAAGTGAGAAAGACTCTGTTCGGTGCAAGCGAGAAAAATGTCTTAAATAAAAATATAAACTAGAAAAAAAACATTTAATACTAAAAAAAATTATACCACAAAAAATGTATACCATACATTTCAAAGCCTTGTCTACTCAGCTGGCCATGAGCACAATAACTGAAGCCACAGATGTACATTTACAATGTACCATTTTTCTTTACTGATGAATATGTTTATATACGACCATGTTGTAAAAGTCTAATTTCAAAATCCTTCTGTTCTAAATTTTATTGTAAAGATTAAATTCCAATAATAGACCTAAGCTGTCCTACTAAACAAAAACTATGATATCTCTGTGTGTGTATTAACCTTACCCCCTGTGATAAACATGCCAGGGGCGCTGGGCACCCAGGCCAGGCACTGTACAGAAGCAGCAGCGCTGGGGAAACTAAATGTAGTGATGCAGGATAGAGACTCAGAGTCCAAAAGTCTGATGCCATTGTGCATGTTGGCCACTAACAGGTAGTCTGTGCTGAGGGGGTCCCACTCTAGAGCTGTGACAGGGTCTTCTTCATCTGTGCCCTCTAATGACTCGGGCCGCAGCACGTGCTTTTGATTCTTTGTGCCTGAGATGATTAAAACATGCAGGTAATTACAAAAGCAGGCAATGTCACTGATCAATGCCAGCCTCATTGGTCACAGTACCTGGTTGAAAGATAGACAGACTCCCATCAGTGTGTCCAAACACCACTTTTCCCTTCTTCAGTGGATGCCAGCGGAACAAGCAGATGTCCGAAAGGAAACTGTGGGCCTCCTTGTGCACTGTGACCCCTGAGTCAGGCCCAGAGATGGTCCATATGTACAGAGGACCCCGATGGGATACGAACGCAACATTGTCACCCGCATTCCAGCACCAGCTTAGAGAGGCGGGAATACCTGAGAAGCATGTGAGCACACGATTATTTAGAAACAACATTTATTAAAGATGCAGAGAACACATTTCTGATTCTATTCGAAGTAGCGGTACCTTTAGTGTTATCCAGGCGTGCAACAGCCTTCTGTTCAGCCACGTTCCAGATGATGAGCAGATTATCTGCGCTGGCACTGGCAAACACATCAGGATTGTGTGGACACCACGATATGGCCGTGATGGTCTTCTTGTGCTCGGACATGATCGCTCGCAGTTTAAACTCATTATATCTGTGATCAAGCTACAAGGAGAGGCTTCAATGAGTGCCACTTGAAAATATTTGACATACAATCGAAAAGTTATAGAGGAGAACGTTCACAAAGCACTTACTTGGTACACATATATGGCGAGCGTGGCACAATACGCAAACCTGTCCCCACTGGCAGCACACACATCTTTGTTCCAGGGCTGACATCCAGCAGCCAACAGGCCGACCTGCTTCACCTGAGACATCTTTACCTGGACACAGAGGTGTCAGTGATACCAATGAGGATAATGACACCAGTGAGATTTTGCTGTGTGGACTGGTCTCAGGGTTCAGATGACACAATTGAAGACAGGTGTTACAGCATTCATTACATTTCATATTTGTTGCATTCTTTTATTCAAAGCAACTTATAGTGCATTCAAGATACACATCAGTATGTGTTCTCTTGGATTCAAACCCATGACCTTTGTGCTGCAAATGCAATACCAACCGCCGTACATCCAAAAGCAACTTCATGTAAACATCACGCATGCAGACAGGCTCTTTGGTGTGGGGCCGTTCACCCAGACAGGACTCGTTCTTGCGTCCATCAATGCTGTTTGTAATTGTTTTTCTATATAAAAACTTGTCTGACGTCTTTTCAAAGCGCCTCGCCATTTTTTTCCCAGTGTCTCGCAGTATACATCGTGTGTCAAGTTAAAAACACTTCAACTTTTAAAAGTGCGTATCGTGACTCACGTGTTCTATTCAGTACCGCTGCTTTGCGTCTATCTGTATTTGATATCAAGATTCAAGAATGCGTCCTGTGTGCCAGTGAAGAAAAACAACCCCATGTCTATTGATGTGTCATCTCTCTTACATGTGACACAGTTAAATCAGATGGTTAAATCACCGCTACGCTGCTCCTACCTTTGGTTCATTGTGATATCTGCTAAACCAGCATAAGCTTTCCATGTCCGTTCTTCTCTTCACGAATGCAAAGCCGACCGGGGCTGTGCGCTAGCGAGTACAAGAAAGGCTGTTCCAACAGCGTTTGAGCCGAGCACGTAGCCGCGTACGTGTGACCACTGCTCTGTGAAAGCGCATGTATATGTAGAAAGACAGCGAGCGCGAGAACACATTGAGCACTCATTGACTGGTGCAGGCTGCGCGTGTGGGAGAGGTGGCTGGAGACGAAACAGCTCCCGCTGGTAGCCAGGCAACAGCAAGATCCCTTCATTTAAACTCCCTCACCTATCCATCCACCCTCCCCAACACAGCTCATCTCACCCCTGCCTTCTTGAAGGTGTTTATCCTCCCTCTCCCTTCTCATGATGAACAAACTCATCTCAATTGCCCAGCATGCAGGCGTGGTACTAGACTGGCTGGCCTGGGCGTTCATCAGATATTTTGGTTGGGCAACAATTTTTCTAGTATAGTTCATTGTATTCATAATTTTCGAAATTTTAGATTTAGATTCAATTTTATTGTCATTGCACATGTACGAAGGTACAAGGCAACGAAATGTGACCTCTGCATTTAACCCATCCAGAGAGTAGTGAACACACGTACCCCCGGAGCAGTGGGCAGCTATCACTGCAGCGCCCGGGGAGCAAGTAGGGGTAAGGTGCCTTGCTCAAGGGCACCTCAGTTGTTACCCGCCGGCCCTGGGAATCGAACCGGCAACCTTCTGGTCACGAGTCCGACTCTCTAACCATTAGGCCACAACTGCCCTTTAGTATGATTAAATTGAATAGAAAATACAAATAAGAAGTTTTTTGGAGGGGCCCAAGGAAAATTTGGGGGGAATGCCCTCCCAGCCTCAGCCCTGCCAGCATGACACACATACACATAAACACATGCAGCTTACACACGGACCACATTGCACATCCCACCCTCTTTGCAGTGAGGTCAGGACATAAGAGTTTTTTTCTATGGTAAAAAATACAATATGAAAAACATATACAGCATATATGTAAATAGTCTTGTTTAGACAAACAGACATGATGAGAGACATCGTGTATAGAAAATGGGTATAGTGTGTTCTACCCTCTTAAAAAAGGTACTTTAAAAGGTTCTTTGATACCATAGAAGAATCTTTGGGTTTCACAAAGAACCTTTAACATCTGAAGAACCTTCTGTCAGGAGGCGAGGTAAGACATGGACAGAGGACCCAAGTGCAGACAGCGGGTAAGGGGTTAACAAAAAGAATTTAATTACAAAAATACAAACATGAAATAAAAACCCACGAGGGGTCAAACCAACAAAACAGCAAGGGTAATAACAAGAGGTAAACAGGGACATAGACTAATCTACACTAAACTAGACAAGACTTTAATTACAAAATACAAGACATGAACTACAACTAACTAGACTAGAAAATAAAGCAATACAGACCGGGAGGGCGACAACGGACAGACAAGGCAAAATGAACCGACAGAAGACACACGGGCATTAAATAAGGGAACAAATCAAGAGGGAACAGCTGACGGGCATGAAACAATAACGAGCAATAATGAGGCAACGAGAGGGCGGGAACAGAGACGAGAGCGGAGAGGGTGTATGGAAGGCCCTAATGGCCACAATTACCCCTCTCCACATGAAACATGGGGTTCTGTAATGATCCTGCCACTACACCACGAAAAACATGACATGATGAAGCAGAATCATGACATGTGAGCTTTGCCTAGTTTTTGAATATGTATAATTATGTATTTTTTCTTTGTGGGAAAAATGTGTATGTGCAACTGTAGTGACTGATAAATTATTTATTATAATTACAAGAGAATGTTAAAGCTTCTGCTTTCTCAATTTATTCATAATTTAGGTGCAGTTTAACCTCAAAAATGCCCACATCTGTGTTTGTGATAATTGCCTTTACATTTGCTGAGGAGCAAGTTTGGATCAGATCCAAGAAGAACAATGTTTTGTCATTTTTTGCTCAGCACCACAAGCCCATATTCGTCACTGAATGACATTTTCAAATGTGTCCAGTCATATTTTTATGGCAAGCCATTGGTAGAATACTTACACTGTCTCTTTATTATCTTTCAAATTTGCTATATACATTACATTTTCATTTTCCATGTTAATTTGTCTCTAACTATCAACTGTGAACTTTTATACAGTCTGTTATTTAAAAAACTGTGTACTAGACGTAAATGTTATTTGTAAGTTGCTTTGAATAGAAGTACCTGCATGCTTAATAATAACTAGATGTAAATGTAATTTAGTGCAAAGATAATTACATGTTTATCTCTGTAATTATGTCAGTTACTGAAGTTTTGCTGTTTGGGTGACTGAATTTCTAGTTCAAAATTGGCTGAAAATCAGCTAGTCAGATGGAAGCTTCTATTGGCTGCCGTTCGATTCTTGCAAGATGTCTGTTTGTGTGTTAGTGTGTGAGTGTAAATGACCTCAGGTCGCCAAATGCCACAGAGATCGTGATCAGAAGAAATTTGTCCCTGTTAGTAATGTCATCAGCACCACTTCACCTCCCACCCCTTCTGCTGGACTGTGGGGGTGAGCGTGAGTGAAATGTAGCCAGAGTAAAACACACACGCACACGCGCACGCGCACGCGCACGCACACACGCACACGCACACACGCACACACGCACACACACACACACACACACACACACACACACACACACAGAGGACACTCATGAAACGGTTTCCTAGGCGATGAAGACTATAACTCTAAGAGGCGGTTGTGATGAAGTGGAAGGGGCTCTACTGGAGAGGGCCCGAGTTCCACACAGCATCAAACATCCTACACCTGCTCATATTGTTTTCTTACGCACCCCACCTACATATAACCCACACCTATTCCCACCGCCTACAACACAAATTACTGCATTGGCTCACACACTTCCCATGAGTCATTAATTTATCAGAACTTCTGTGATTCATGCACGGCCCATTCATCCATTCTTGATAATTATTTGAAACATAAGAATTAAACATGAGGATTTTAAAAATACAAAGAGAATTTTGTATAACACAGAGAGTAAAATTACTAACACATTTTGCTAGAGAAAATCACCTCATTGCAGTTCCTCATCCAGACAAAATATAATAGCGTAGAAGTACATTTCTTTCACCAGCAATGAGAGGATAGTTACATGCTAATATTTGATTACTTTCATCGGTTCATAAGTCCAATGAGATCAAAGTCAGGGCATCTGCAAAAACTACAACTAACAGGCAGCATTTTGTAAATATAGGGCTGGAACGTAATTTCGGAGGAATTCAGATTGTTTGCTTTCTCTGATCTTTCCAACACTGTCGTTAAGTAAGCACATTAACAAATCACACAACACACATGTTGTAAACACATTTTCAATGCAAGACTGACACAGACACTGTTCATTAGCTGATAAACCTGTATATAGACAAGAATGTGCAGGCAATTATAGTGCGATAATAAAACAAAGACCCTTGTCCCCCAAAATAGGGTCTGTAGGTTAGAGATTGTCGCCACAGCTACAGATCCAATTGTTAGAATGAAAGGACTTGGTCCAGGAAAAGAGGCTGCTGCTGTACAATAGGGTACAATAAGGCTAAAACCCGCCTAAAGTAAAATGTGATGTTTTTCTATATAATGTGATCATTTAACAAAATGATTGTTGAAAATGTTCATTGGAAATTGATAGAACGATTCTTAACAGTTTGATTTATATACAAAAGCATGTTCATATAAATAAAGCTGGATGGATCTTTAAATGTAGGCCAAACATATGAAAACATGGGTGCTTTTTACCCAAAATACAGTTGATTTATTCACCTTTAACAAGAGAGAAAAATAAGAAGTATTTTCTGGGATTATGAGCAACATAAATCTGCAACATTTAAAATCGATTTAATGTTGGATCAATTTTTCTCCATCACATTGCATACTGTACTCTGAGCTCATGGGTCAGAAAACTGTTCAGACAATGCTACTGTAACATTAAACTCACCATAAAAATTCCTATTTTTATGGATTACAGCAGTGTTTATTGTAAATGGTTTATGATTTATCAATGCATGTGCCATCAATTTCTTTAATTAAAAACATTAATGTCCATGCATTCAACGTCCGAAGATCCAATCCATAACCAAAGGACTTATAGATCTAATAACTGCCTTTGAGGAATGACTGAAGAATATAAAAGTGATGCCGTACAAATAAATTCACAATAAATAATATCAACTGTATAAATAAAATGTGATCTGCTTTCTAGGCCACTGCTTCGAGAAAGTTACTAAATAAGCACTGACATACAATCCGAGTCTCTACATGGGGCCTAAAGAGGATCAATGAGATAAGTGACAGTGATGTATCACGGATTCTGCATCTAACCTTATGCTCTTCATAAAGACCTTTACCCAGTATATACAAAACTATTTTGTCATCCGTCGTGTACAATAGCATCTTTCTCAGATTTCCTTTAAATTTGCATACTTAACAACCTGCATGCACCATGTTGTCAATGTCTTTATCTGTAAATCTTTTCCTCTAAACAGCTCAGGGAGAGAGTACACATTTCCCCAGGGAGAGTATCAGTACTCTCATGAATCTATGTGATTGTGTCAAGCATTTCTCTCAAGACAAAACAAAACCGTCTCTAAACTTATGTACAACTAACTCATCAGATGTTTGCTGTTTGTAACATACATTTGAAAACTTCAGCAATGGCAGCACATGCACAGACCTAAAGGTAAAGGTAACACATTATACTATGCATGAGCCGGTCTCATAATTTCATCCAAAAGTGGGTCATTTCAAGTGGAGAGTTCAGTTCCTCTATCTAAACTGCTTGTGTGAGATCATGGCAGTGTCTGGCAAAACAGCCGCTGTTCATTAGTTCTGCTTGTCTATGTTTTCTGGCAAGGACGAGCTGGTGTGTACAATATGTCACATCTCAACGTGTCTAATCTGCACAGCACTGTAGGCTCAGATGGTGTTTTTGAAATTATAATGAAATCTGTGATAGGGCTATGCTATAACGATTGTCGGCATTTAAAGTGCCTCTTGTGCTTTTCCTCAGTGCACCTGGAGGTCTCGCACATCTGATGAGACTCAATCAAGCATCAAGAAAAGTTATGGTACATCCAGTAATAGATATAGATCGTTGCTAATCTGCAGATCAAACTGTGGCTTTTTCACGGAGGTGTAACTCGTTTTTATGGACAACAAATCTAGGCTCTCTTTGAATATATTTTAATAGTAATCCTCTAGGATACACAACATACACAACACGAAGCACCGTTCTACGTGTAATTTGCAGCACCTATTGCATTACGTTTATTTCTACACAGGGTTATGGCCATCATGGTTACAGTCCACGAGGAAAGTTGAGCATGCACACGCATCCTTTCGGCAATCTGTTATGTCACTAGTTCACAGTTCCGGTAATCCGGTAAAAGTGTTTAAAAAAAACAGCAACGTGTGTTTAAAATGTATATGTACGAGGGTAAATTATGTCATATATTGTAATGCCGCGTTAAAAGGGAAATGAACACGTGTCCATAAACAATGAAGATCGCTTACCTTTATCGATGCCAGTGGACAGCGACCTGGTGCTGAGATTAGGTGTATCGCTGACGGGGATACGCTTCGTAGTTCGTCAACGCTGGTCCAAATCTTTTGCGACGATTGGTCAATTCAAACCTGACGTCACCACACTGTTTCCTTTTTCAACGCTGATTGGTCATTTTCCAATCGCTCAACCTAATCATATGCAGAATCCGTGTTATTTTGAGTCAGGGAGGCGCTCAGGCAGAGGTGATTTCTTGTATTTGTAGTCCAAAACGGGGTGGTCACATTTTGTTGATATAACAAAGGAATTGTCATTCATGTGACTTCAGGTTGTATTTTCAGTCTTATAAAAGACTGTAATATGTGCAAACTACTCCGCTGTGAGCAGTGCGCAGATGCATTATTTATTCATTCTTTTCGCATTGGGATTGAATTTCATCAGCGGGCTTTCATGGACATTGCATGTGTTTGCTTGCTGCACAATAACACAGCAATGTATTCAACACTGCAGTATCTGATTCACATAAGCCTTAAATTTCCTTGTGACCCTCTATGACAAGTTGAACATTGTTATTTACTGCACACTGATGTGCATATTTAAAGAGGATTTATTAAGTATTTCTTCTTGATTTATTATTTTATATTTATAGTGAGTGCAACTCATCTAATTCGCCAGCAGAGGGCACCACTAACCCTTTTAAAATGATTTGATGGACCATCGCAAGCTAAAGAAGGGTGTGTTCTGTCAGGGTACATTGTAAGTGAGAAGCAGGTAGTCTCGCACACACTATACGTGAAAGATACTGAGATGATGAGTGTCGAATATGTAGGTTTTAGGTTTACATCCCTTAATAGCTTAGCGGCATTATCATATATCCAGTTCCATCAATTTATTTATGATTACATTGTATATTGTAAACCAAACCCTCGTCCCCCAGAAATATATCCGAATTATAAATATGAAATGTATTCAAAATTATGGCTGTTATACACATTTCTGCATGATTACAGTTCGTGCAGATATTTTAGCCTACTGCTGCAAAATGTAACAATGACACCTAACGTTTCACTATTTCAGGGTTATGTTATATATTTAATAAATACCGACTTTTAGTGAGGGAATAAAGTTAGCATTGGTGAGTTTTCCCCGCCCGTCAGTGATAATGACGTGGATTCATCGCAACTGACCGTAGCGCTCACAGCTGACTGAAGCAAACTTCTGAAGTGTGGACTTTTCAGCGCTGCTGACTTTTATTCTCAAACATGGGTAAGTCATTGCTCTGTCGTTTTTTTTTTAACTAAGGTGAAGAAGACATCTTAAGAAAATAGCAAATTCAAAAACTATCACCATTTCACTTTTGTGTTCACTAATCCGTCAAGTGTAAAAGAAAAGGACAGTGAACACTCAGTAGCCTAATGGGAATGTAACAAAGTTGATTTCTATTGCCTATCAAAATCTGGGATGATTCAACAAGTGTTTGGACCACGAGAAGCTGTTGAGTGTTTTTATTTTTATCCAAAGACAGCAAAAGTACACAGTTGCAGCAGGAATGTTACAGAGGTCATGTGAAGTGTTTTCCCCTTTTCGGTTTGTACGGGTACAGTATGTTTATACAATGGAAACTGCTTTTATCTTTTGATAATGCTTTTAAGTAGACTGGTAATCAGTTCAAGGTCATAATGAGATTATGCACATTGTCTCATATACCTGGTACAGATGAGAACTCGCCTGCGCTTTTTAATGTCTGTGTCATTCAGATACTGGAAAGAGACCCATGTTCAATGGTGGTGAGATGTAGAATATGTTTTCCAGAGACTATGAAAATAGAGGTCCCCCTATAATGTCTTGTTGCTTTTTTCTAAATCTATGCAAACATGGCAGAGGAAGAGGGTTATTATTGTCAGGAAAACACAGGAATTCATGTTCGTGCTTTCCTCACAAACGCACCTTGTGTTTACCAATGTGCAGCAATGACAATCTGCAACAGTATCGATCACAGCCCCTTCAAAACTCCTAGACTTGCTTCAGAGCACAAATTGAAAAGATTCTATAGAAACACAGTGTTCTGTTCTTATTTTAGGTGCCAAGACCCAGATCTATAACCCATATAATACGCAGAATCTAAAAGCTTTGCTGTTCTGGCAATCTCACTCTATGCACTGTTTGTCAGTTTTACTTGGAAAATGAAAAATGACAACACTTGTTTGTGCTGAAGAAAGACGGACTTTGTTGAAGTTCTCATTCATGGTGTCTGCTGATGGCTGGTCCCCTCTTGTGTTCTCTGTAATATATGCACCGAGTCACATGAGGGATAAATAGCCACATTATTGTCTCACTGTTTGCAGCCTCCACCAAACATTCTCCTCTTGTGTGGGGGCCCTTTGATAATCCTGCCCTTCCCTCCTACTGCCCTGTCCTCACTATTCCTTTAGTGGTGGTTGGTTGTTCTAATGATCAGAACATGAGTTTACGGGGTTCAGTGGCTTAAGGCTGGAATGTTGTTTCCTAGGCCACACAGCCATGCTCTGCTACAGATGTCCATTTGAAAGGTCAGCGAGCACCTCTGGTATATGCACGTGATTTTGTGTGGTGTGCAAATCAACAATGAGGAACATTAAGTAAGTGTTTGTATCTTGCAGTTCTGTATGTTGCAAACATACATTTCCAGAATGTAACTGCTGCAGCGTTGAATATTTATGATCATTCAACATATTATAATAATATAATAATAATAATAGGGCTGTCAAACAATTTATTCTGAGCTGGCGATTAATCGCACTCAGAATAAAGGTTTATGTTGACATATGTCTGTGCACTGTCCATATGAATTGTGTATTTATAAATACATACACATTTAAGAAAAATATAGTGAATAGTGAAAATGACCCATACCCAAAAAGTGACCTCTGCATTTAACCCATCCAGAGAGTAGTGAACACACACACAGCAAGTGGTGAACACACGTACACCCGGAGAGGTGGGCAGCTATCACAGCAGCGCCCAGGGGTAAGGTGCCTTGCTCAAGGGCACCTCAGTCGTTACCCGCCGGGAATCGAACCAGCAACCTTCTGGTCACGTGTCCGACTCTCTAACCATTAGGCCACGACTGCCCCTGCAAATATAAATTTGTTTGTTTATAAATAGAAAATCAATATGTATAGTACATATATTATGTAAACGTAACATTTTATTCTGGGTGCAATTAATCGCGATTAATCGTTTGACAGCCCTAAATAATAAAAATAATAGCAATACTACTACTAATAATAATAATTATTATTATTACTGTTATTGTTGTTTTGTTATTATTGAACATAATAGGAACAATAATCATCATGCTTATTATTATTATTATTATGGTTATATGATATTATAACCATCATAATATAAACAAAAGCAAAATTTGCTAGAAAATGGTCTGGTGCAGAAAATGCTTAAGGAAAATGCACTGCGTTTAGTAGGACCAAGTGAACCCATTGTTCTATCATGGAAGAAGTGACTGTGTGGATTTTCTATATTTTATCATGCTTCCACCATTTCCTGTATGGAATGACAAAGTGAAAATGTCAAAAACAGACAACGTATCTTCAATGCTGGCCAGACCTGTCAAAACTGGCCTGTATCCCACATATTTTCCTTTCTTTACCCTCTTCTAAGATCTGCCGTTTAATGTTTCCAAAGAAATAATAAACAGTCCTCGGAAGAGATTAGTTTGGTTAGTCTGAGCCACCCTAGCTTTTCCTTGTTTTCATTCCCCCTACAGAGACTGAGGTTTTCATTTATTCTGGTTGAAAACAAATCTGCTGGCTCATGCAATCACAGCAGTGGATTTTAAGGCAGTGAGCAATTTCTCTAGTTCAGCGAGGACCTGAAGTCAACCCGCTGGTGTAGTTTGGGCAGATAGCCTCACATAAAAACGTTTGGGGTCTCTGTTTTCCTCAGCAGTATTGCAGTACCACAGTCCCTGATCAGGAATAGTAAAAGTTGGAAATGTTTAATAAATTAGGTCAAAGTGTGCACCAAAAGCCTCACCAAACAGAACTGCACAATGAATGATTGTTTTCAAACTACACCCCCCATTGGTTAAAACAACACATCCACAGTATTGGGGGAGCCAGTGTTGCTAAAAAACATTTAAATAATAGAAAAAAGTACTTTAACAACCCAAAATTACAGACCTTAGCTTCAAAAATACTATACTGTAAAAGTACACTGTTAAAAAATTATTCTGTTTCGTAGTAGATTTCATGAAATGAATTGAGTAAACTTTACTTAATACAATTGTGTTCTTTTTTTAACCAAAATTAAAATAAAAATTATAGAGAAACAATCTCATAATTCTAAATGCACAAATTATTGCGTAAATTCAACTTGATTTTATCATGTTCAACCCACTTAAGCTTGTATAAAGGATCTTTGCTTAATTATTTTGTGGTGGGACTACATTCATTATTTTAGTTAATTTCACTAACTGAGCAGTGCATTTCCCAGCATGCTTTGCATGCGACAGCATTAAGAGAGTCCTTTTTGTGAAAAATTGCTATTTTATGTGCTTTACAATAAAATGAAAGACTACAGAGTTTATTTTTCAGTTGTCTTTAAGATTTAGAAGAGATTCTGTTTGTATTTTTGAGTTTTGTGGTTACCATCATTCAGAAGAGTGCTTGTGCTTGTGGTTGTGCTTAGGTCATGGGAGAGCTCATGATGTGTGTTTTTCACTCAGTGAACAGTAATGCTGCTAATGCCATTACTGAGACAACTCTCAGCTTACTTGTACATCATATATGTTGTCAACAATAATAAATGTTAAACTGAAGTTAAAAAAGATCAATAAGTTAACTCCAATGCTGAAATAAGTATTTCTTCTTGATTTTTTTAAGATTATCATGTGACATGTGCTTAAATAATTTAGGTAAATTTACTTGATTTATTCATGGAATATTGCGTTAAAAATACACTTTAAAGTACTTAAAAATATTTAGTGTAATATTGTTACCATCATTTTTTAAAGTAAATATCCGTGTCATTTGTATGGAAAATGTGGATGGTGACTATTTGATTAAGCAACAAATTTGTCCTTTATTAATAGCCATTTTTATGCTAAATCTGTGTTCTTTAAACTTACCTCTGATGGTAGTAGATATAGAAACAGACAAAGAGACAAAACGTTATCGATCCCTGAGGGGAAATGTAGGCAACTTAAGTAATCGTAAGAACTGTAGACACCTACGTGACTGTACATACTGTCTAAACCAGATAAACAGCTAAAATAATAGGAGGAATATTGTGGCCTGCGGTGAATTCCCACTGTCTGTCAGTCTAGTGATGCCGAGACTTTTATGGAAACGGGACCCTGGAGCAGTTTCACCTTCTAATGGGAAATACAGACTTCTGTGCTGGGAGCACATAAGTCTTTTGCACAGTATTTCTGTTCTTCTACTTGGCAGTTTTATTCTATGACCAGTATAAATCAAGTTTCTATGAGCTGAAATTCAATTATCTGAATCTGTGTATTGCGATGATTAGCATCTTGAAACAGCATCTCTTACTGAAACAACAACAGCCAATGAGATCTGATATTTCTTGCATAAATCTCAGTAGGTTGTTTAGCAGTTGGTCTGAGGTATCAACTAGCATTCAATTTTTTGTAGTATTTTGTCTGTCATGTCTTATTCAGGAATGTGTCATGAATCTTCTTCATGCTCTTTTGTAGATGTCTGCTACACTTGTAGTTCTTGTTATATTGTAATCTTAAAGGTTTTGGGTGTAGTCTACTGTGTTGTGACCAGGGCTCTATTCAATCCCCTGTGGAATCCATTCAGTGTGACGCAACAGCCTGACCTTTCATCCTGTACAATAGCCACTGTAGCAACGCTCAGGGTCAGTAAAGTAACAAACACAATAGCACAAGTGGAAATACAGGAACAGTTATTTCTAAGTCTGTTACTTTGCTTTACTCTATTTATCTCGTTCTGTGTAAAATAAGTCTTTCCAGATGTTTGCTTGACACCCAGATTACAATGTAAAGAGTTATAGGGTTTGAAGGTCAGTGACACAATTAAATCAAGCCACTCTGTTGGCTTACGTTATAGCATAGCGGTTATAAAACTTTATGTCATCCATGAACATGATCTGTGACTCCCATTGGATTGATCTCCATCAGCAGTGGTAAAAAAACCTCGCAACATTCCACACTCCTTCACAGCATCATCAAGTGTTATTGTTTTGAAAATGCGACCTCTAGTGGCGAATCGTACAGACTTATTCTTTAACTTGACCAAACATATTTGACTCAAGACTGATACCATATTTGATTTAGAAAATAACATTTTAAATTTTCTTTAAATTTTAGTGCATTGTGTAAATATACTGACATACTGATACGTTGAACCTACCTTGAATGTAAGTCGCTTTGTTTAAAAGTGCCAAATTCATAAATGTACTGTAAATTTCAATCTGTTCCTCACATAAAGCTATTTATTGCTTTAGAGCAGTGGTTTCCAACCTTTTTTTGTCTGAGAACCCCTTTTTCCCATGAAAATATTTTAGGGCCCCCTACACTGTAAAAAATGATTCTGTGTCATAGTAGATTTCATGAAATTAATTGAGTAAACTTGACTTAATACAATTGTGTTCTTGTTTTTTTTAACCAAAATTTAAGTTAAAATTATAGAAATATCTTGGAATTCTAAATGCACAAATAATTGAGTGAATTCAACTTAATTTTATCATATTCAACCCAATTAAAAATGGATAAAGGATCTTTATTTAATTATTTTGTGGTGGAACTACATGAATTATTTATTAAGTTAATTTCCCTAACCGAGCAGTGCATTTAGAGTTCCCAGCATGCTCTGCATGCGACAGCATTAGGAGAGTCATTTTTGTGAAAAAGTGCTATTTTATGTGCTATAGAATAAAATGAAAGACTTGATAGTGTTTATTGTTCAGTTGTCTTTAAGATTTAGAAGATATTCTGTTTGTATTTCTGAGTTTCGTGGTTACCATCTTTCAGAAGAGTGGTGCTTGTGCTTAGGTTGTGGGAGAGCTCAAGCTGTATGTTTTTTCACTCAATGAACAGTAATGCTGCTAATGTCAGTACTGAGTCAACTCTCAGCTTACTTGTACATCATACTGTATATGTTATAAACAATAATAAATGTTAAACTGAAGTTAAAAAAGATCAAGAAGTTATCTCCAATGCTCAAATTAGTATTTCTTCTTGATTTTTTTAAGTTTATCATGTAATTTTATTAGATTTATTTGTGGAATACTGCGTTAAAAATATGCTTTAAAGTACTTAAAAATATTTTGTGTAATACTGTTACCTTAATTTTTTGAAGTAAATAGCTGTGTCATTTTTTACAGTGTACACATATCTAATGATATTATCGCTCTTGTAAGCTTGCAGCAAGGATGACAAAAAATTGTTGTTTTCAAACAAACGGTATGTTTATTACTATAACCAGATATGTTCATGCACAAATAATAGCCTATATATAATATTTAAAATACAATAACCAAATCATCAGTAGACCAGGAGGCCATTTGTAATTTAAAAATGTAAGCCTAAAGGAGTAGCCTATAAATTGGCCTTATTTGAAATGCAATATCAAAAATATAAGTATTCACATTGGTGTGTAAGAAAAAAAGAATGAATACAGGCTATTACAAAATGCTTGCTGTCTGGCACCTCAATACTTGCATGTTATTTGTGGGGCTTTATCAATCAGTGTGAGGATTGCTGCTGTAGTGAGTAATAATTTGGTCAATGCTCATTTGATCTCATGGAATTATCCAAAGTTTCAAAAATATTGTTTGCCGTCGTCGTGGTACAGGGCTCTTTACAAAACAAAACAAATAACGAAAGTATGCATGGAGTTGTGCCATTTTTGACACGTCGGTACACTCGTCTATTTGAAGTGCGAAGTTATTACCACGAAGTCGCACAGAAAGCTGACCCCTCACATCTTCTGACATTGTTGCGATTCGACGTTTGACCGTATTATTTGATAATGGTATCTTAGCCAATTGTTTTGATTTATCCTCTCCAAATAATTCCTTGACAATATCTGTTGCGCATGGCAAAATCTGAGTTTCTGCAATTGTATGCCCATTCTTTGCTTTGGCGATTTTTTCAGCAACTGTATACGATATTTTTAAAAGTTTCTTGTCAGTAGCTGTGACTTCCCTCATCTCATTTTGGGAGTGTGTCAATTCTTTTGCCTTGCGCTCAAAATATGTCCGGTATTGAGGATGAGTTGTCTGTAAATGTCTCATTAGTTTGGACGGCCTCATGCATTCGTTAGCAAGGACTTTGGCGCAGATAATGCACTGTAGCAGGGACTCTTTGCTACAAGAAAATGAAATAAAACCGTAGTTCAGGTAACTGTCTTGGTATTTCTGGCATTTCGTATTTCCAGTATTGCTAGCACTGCTAAAACTGCGACACGAATTGGTGGGAGCTTCCTCACCTGGGTCCAGTATGCCTGGATCATTACTATCAGCTGCTGTAGGTGAAGCAGTGGGACTTGGTCGTTTTTGTGGAGGACGAATTACAAATTTGTCCATTTTTTGGTCAGCCAGGGGATCATGGATAAAATTAGCTAAAGTAATATGATCGTTCTCCTTAATGCTCACTGCTCAACACTTTTCACAATATGACACGACCCCCCACATAGCTCGCTGAGGCCCCCTTGTGGGCCGGGACCCCCCTGTTGGGAACCGATGCTTTAGAGGACTTGGAATGTAGGTTTTATGCTTCTATATTACTATTGTGTGTTCCATTTGTAACAATATGTGAGTAGACACAATTTTAATGTTCCGGTGAGCTGGTTATGCTGTTTTCAAACGTATTTTGGAATGAGTTTAGATAACTTTGGCTAACATATTTATGAGGGGAAGGTTAGAAAGCAGTCAGAATGGTGGGGGTATTTCTCTCTTTCTCTCTCTCTCTCTCTCGCGCGCACGCACGCACACACACGCACGCACGCACGCACGCACGCACGCACGCACGCACGCACGCACGCACGCACGCACGCACGCACACACACACACACACACACACTTTCACTGCTCTTAGAGACAAACTCCTTGTCTATTTCCCAGGCTTTGTCAGTGAAGTACCATGAATTACAGTCTTTGTTCTTTCTTTCTGCCAGATATAATAATAAGTTTTTACTCTGCCTTCTTTTAAATTTTTCCCAATCCATACACACTAAGAGCTTGTTCACATTTACTTTTTTTCTTTTGCACAGGATTTCTTTTTCTCCAATCTATCTGTGATGATGTCATAATAAAGCAAGCACTCAATCTATAACTCATGCCGATCTGTAACTGTGCGTACACACCGCCAGCTTTACTCCTGTTGGTAGTCGCTCCCGAAAGTCGCTCATCATTTACATAAAGTTTGTCACGTTGCTTGACATGCCCACTTCCTGCCGCGCGTGTCGCCGGAAGTTGCCAGTTCTCCATTGAAATGAATGACATCAAGTCATTCGACAAGTCGCTTTGTCGCTAGGTGTCGCTGGCGGTGTAAATGAACAGTTAGTCTATTGCTCATGTAAAGCAGAGGTGATGCGTAAGCATAGACATGCATGTCTCTTACTATATCTGTTCCCGCTAATATTCACACTGCCATGCGTGATGCTCATGATCTGCTTGACTGGACATGTAAAGAAGAAACGTCCATTAAGACAGAACTGTTGTGCAGTAAATGTCACCTGTTGAATTAAATTATATTTGATGAACAGCTGTCCTTCAATGATCACATTGCAAAGACAACGCAATCATGCCGATATGCCTTATTCAACATTAGAAAGGTTCGACCCTATCTCACTGAGCATGCGGCACAACTCCTTGTCCAGGCCCTGGTCTCATGCAATGCTCTCCTTGCTGGTCTTCCTGCAAAGGCTATCAAACCACTCCAGCTGGTTCAGAACTAGGGTTGGGAATCGTTTCAATTTGATCGATTCCGATTCCAATTCTTATCGATTCCCAGTTTCAATTCCACAGTTGAAGTAAAACATTTAGATATCAACCCGAATGGTCATTTAGCCTGCTTATTGACTTGTTTGCAATATATATATATATATGAGCACCGTTTTGTGTATATTTACACAAAGAAACACACCTTTTCTGACTTATTACAATTTGTATTATCATAGTTGAATTACATCATGGTTAAACTGCAGTTACTATAATGCAACTATGGTTAATTTGTGATTCCTATGCTTTAATGCAAATTCTATAGCTAAACTATGTAGGGCTGCACGATTATGACAAATAATCATAATTGTCGATTATTCCCCTTGTAATTGTAATCGCGATTATTTATTTCGATTATTAGCCCTTAACATTTTAATTGTATTATTTTGTTTTATTATTGCTTTTTATTTAACAACCGCATGCCATACTCTTTAAATAAACATCCAAAAACAAAGCTGTGTTCCTGAAATACTTTATTTCTGATACAGTATAGGCTCAAATATGGTTCCATGGTTCTACTCGACCATAAATCAGTAGTTGTCGAGTAATTCGCCACTTTTTTCAGATCTATTTCAACGTCTTCCCGGCATTTTGAATAAAGTGCAGGTAATGCAACTTGAGAGAAGTGGTTGCGGGAGGGAATGACATATCTCTTATCCAATGTGTTTATTAGCTTTTTAAACCCTGCTGCACTGCAAACAGTGTTAATTGGGGTCATATCTTTGGCTATGAAATAACCAATCGCGTCTGTTATCTCAGTTTGCCTTCGAGAGCCGGCTGGAAACGGAGAAACGCTAAGCAATGATTCGGTAATAGATGTCTGTGTCGACGGTCGCGATCGACTCGAACTTGCTTGCTCTTTCGCTTTAATGCACTCTTCATATTGCATTTTCAACATAGCTTGCGGAATATTACTTTATGTTCGACGTCATTGCTAGTGTGACCGACTCCACTCGTCCCGCGCGGGCCTCGAACCTGCGACGGTCCGGATGGAAGACGGGCGCTCTAACGAGGAGGCTAAAGACCGCAGTCTCTAGCGTCTGTCGCTAGAGCGTCTCTGTTGGTCGGGGAGTGAGGTTTACACACTGCACCCCAGCTAACAAAATTATGTTCTGAGAACGTTTTCCAAATGTTCTGTTTTGGTTGTGGGAACGTTATTTAAAATGTTCCAAAAACGTAAAAATGTCCAGTTTGCTTAATGTTGCTGGAACGTTCTTTTATGGTTAGCAAAATGTTCCTATAACGTTCTTGCAACCAAAAATGTATTGAAAATCCAACGTTCTAAGAACGTTTATTTGTAACATTAGAAGAACGTTAAAAAGTCCAGTTTGCTTAACGTTGTTGGAACGTTCTTTTATGGTTAGCGTAATGTTCCTATAACGTTATTGCAACCAAAAATGTATTAAAAATATAACGTTCTAAGAACGTTTATTTGTAACATTAGAAGAACGTTAAAAATCCAGTTTGCTTAATGTTGTTGGAACGTTCTTTTATGGTTAGCATAACGTTCCTGCCACCAAAAATGTATTGAAAATCCAACGTTCTGAGAACGTTTATTTGGAACAAAAAATAGTTTAGATTAGGTTATTAAAATGTTATTTTAAGATGAGCAGTGCTGCAACCTTCTCTTTCAACATCACGTTTATTAACATCATTCCAGGAACAAAAAAGTATACAACAGTTACATGTGCAATCAACAGGTATTTTAATTATAAAAGCTTTTTAAAAACTCATTAACATTGAGTTTTAAAACTCAATTTTTCAAAAATCTTTTTTTTATTATGTTATCATGTTTTTGTGTTAGTTAGCTGTACTTTTTTAGTTATCATAGCTTAAATCAAAACAAAGCAGCTGCACTTTGATTTATATTAATTGGAATGCTCAATAAAAAAAACATTTTTGAAAAAAAATTAAAACTTAGTTATCTCATTTTGGAACCAAACCCTTCATTTAGATTTATGACAGTGAATTATAACTTGACCACCAAAACGTAACAAACTTTCATATGAACATTTAATCAGTGAGAAATCTTATCTGAATGTGTGTGTGGGTGCATAAAAACTAGGGCTGTGGTCCATGTCCTGTCTCTTCATGCTCTATCTGTAAAGTAAATAGATTGTAAATAGATGTTACTAACTTATTTAACACAGGTAAGAAAGTCATAGCATGTGTTTTTAGGTAAGGATGCTAACATTGGCCCATTAACTGACAGTAAGAATGTTCACAGATTCACAGTTAATTTGTCAAGTCAAACTATTTTACATTAATTGAGTACGTATTGTTGAGCAATGCTAATCCATCAATCACATTTGCTTTAAAGTTGATGTTTTTACACTATCAACAACATCCAAATAGACTGATGAGGGCTAAGAATCTTTCCCATTTCCCTAAATTAATAAAATATTAAACAAAATAAATAAATGTTGTTTTGAAATGTTAACTGTCATACTTGTAACAATGTATGCACACATTCCATAAACTCTACAAATAATAATGCAGCCAGGAAAGGGTGAGATGCAGTGAGTTCTTTCCACATTTTTAACATGCATGAAAATAAGTATTTTCCATCACTTTGTTTATCACTCTTGAAATGACCTCTACACTAAATAATCTAACCAGGGCTCTAGACTAACTTTTTGCACTGGTGCGCCTAACTTTTTTTCTTAGGTTCACCAGCACAAAAGTTAGGTGCACCCAAATTTTCGACCGCATCGCATTTAACACCACAGTTTTACCAGTTCACTGTTTTTTAAATCGCTGTCCATATAGGCAAAATTGACTTGTAAATGATTAACTAACAATCTGGTCAACATAAAGTTCTTTATTTGAAGCACAATTCTACAAGAAAGGTAACTTACTGAAAAAGTGTTGGTGCTTAAAGTGCTTCACTGAACTGAAACTTAAAACATCTCAAGATAAATGGACCAGGGCTTGACATAACCTGGGAGGTTGATGGCTCCGTGTCAGAGCATTGCTTATGATTTTCAGACGGATCACGCCTCAACTTAACATTATTCACGAAAAAGTTGTCAATCGTTCTTATCATCTTCTCTCATCATCCGCGGCTACATCCACTCTGTTTAACTGACGGGCCTATAGGCTCCTCCCCTCTCTGTCTGACTGCAGAACACGCATTTTCACATGTACACACCAGAGGTTGCGCTAGACTTTTTTATTGTCCGTCATTTTGACTGACAGGCTCGTAAAAAATCCGTCATAATCTATTATTACCCATCACTATGGTGCAAGGTGGCTTTACGTGGTAATTAGTATGGTCGTGACATCATCACGCTGTAATTGCGTCTCGGAACTTGTTGTATTTTAATACAACTGAATGCCCAATAAAGCCATTGTTGTTTATATTCATCTATATATTTAATGTTTTAATGTTTATGTTCATATGTGATTCGATCTGGGAAAACCTAACACATGGTGCAAATTTATATATTACAGTTTTTGATACCATATTGAAGCCCTTTCCAAATCAGTTTTTATTTTGCTCATACCTTGTGTATGTAACAACAGTTATGGCTGAGGTCGGCTGAAGCGCTAGGATTTACAGGAACGGAATTTGGAGGAAAACGGGTTTAAAGTTAAGTGATGAAAATAAAAGCACAACAGTCCAGTATCACAAGGAAAAGTCACTTTACAGTGGTAAAAGACTTACTCTAATAACAATTTAATAAAAAAAGATTTCGTAGTGTTGAAGTCTATAAAAATACTGTACAAAACCGTTTGAATAAAACGAAAGTAAGGAAAATGGTGCGGGCACACTTAAAGAACGAGAGCTCTGCCATTATCACTACACAAGGAAACTAGCAAACATTACGGACAACAACTAATAAGCAGTGAAGCAAGTTTTACGTGGTTTATCATGTGCATAGTGTCTGGACTTTTGATCATCCCTTGTATGTTTTGCGATCGGATAACTCCCGGTGCTGCAGACGGGGAGCTCTGTCATCTCACAAAAACATTGTATAAAAAAACTTTGCATGCCGTAGTTTACACAGGACTGGCGGGAAATGTGCATTGATACTCCTTCATTCTTCATGTTATGTAGTTTACTTTGATAGGTGAACTGTCTTTCCCGCGTCCCAGCACAACATCCGACGGGTTTTCCCAGATCGCATCACATATGTCTAGTCAGTAACAATGACAGGTGAAAACACGCACGACCCTTCGCGAGCATATCACGCTCTAATGAAGGGAAACGGGGAGTTACAAATTGCCCTCATTGTAATCCGTCAAAATGAAAAACGGCCTTCAGATTTTTCCGTCACTGGTAAAAAAATCTGTCAATGACAGAGAATTTTCGTTTAACGCGACCTCTGGTACACACACGAACAGGAAAATCTGGACCACGGCCAATCATAGGGGGGTCCGCCCTTCACTATCTCTGATTGGTTTAGACCACGATATGGGCCTAATGTGTGTCTGTTGTTGAATCACAGGGAGATTTTCAGAGTCACTGAGACTTTCTTCCTCCCTCGAACAGCTGGTCGCACCGGTGCAACCTCAGATTTTTTTAGTTGCACCATTGAGAAATAAGGTCGCACACTAGAGCCCTGCTAACCCTCTTACGTACATAACAAAAGCAGTCTATTTATTTTGAGGTCCATACAGGTTGATCAGTATGTATATAAATGACAATATGAAACAAGTATAATGTAATTTAGTTGCGGCAGGAGCTGCGCGCTGCCAGTATATGTACAGTCAAACAAAACAATGTGCACAGTTATCAAAGATGCGAGTGCGCACACATTAAAACTTTGTGTTCGGCGAGACGCGTCTGTGCAGTGAGCATAGTCAACAACGTGTTTGGCAAAGACGCGGCGCAGTGTATCTCTTTGGTTTGTGACATACTTTATGCAAAACTGTGGCACAAGTCTGCTCAGTGTGGTGTTCTGCAGGTCAACATCTGTCCAGGCCTCTTGATCTCCTCATCTGGATTTCACAGAAAAAAAGACCAGCAATAACAACCATAGAATTTAAACCCATTACAAATCCATGCAGTCACAAGACTATTCACATAACTGTAACTACGCAACAGAACAAAAATCTATTGTGTGTACAGATTGGAACCAAACTGAACTAATAGCTGTTGTTGATGACACCGCCGTACCGACATGGAACAATAATGTAGGGGATTCATTCCTGCATTTTAAAGGAATAATTCATCCAAAAATGAACATTTTGTCATCATTTGCTCATCCACCAGCCTTACAAACCTGTATACATTTATTTTTTGTGTTGAACACAAATAAAGATATTTTAATGAAAGTCTGTAACTAAGCCGTTTTGGGTCACCACTGACTTTAATAGTAGTCTTTTGTCCTACTATGGGAATGGCCCAATTTGACCCAAAATCACTTTAAAACAAACTTATTAAAATATCTTAATTTGTGTTCAGAATAACAAAGAAATGTATACAGTTTTGTAACAACTGGAGGGTGAGCGAATGATGACCAAATTTTAATGTTTGCGTATCTCTCTTTCACTCCCCGCGAAAACTACTTACCAGGGTCCAAGCCCTGACTGGGTCCCTGCTCTTGTGTGTTGGACGTGTGCCAGTACACTCTGATGAAGCAGTTGTTCAGAATGGCTTCAGTGGCGGAGATGGCCCTCCGTGCCTCATCATTGGCAGTGTACTGGTTCACTGGCTCCAGGTTTCCCCTGAACACAGTCTGAGGAAATAATAACAATCACAGGCTTTTATGTCAAATCACAGTCAGAAATCATAAAAAACATTCTGTGAGATGCAAATGTATTAAGAACAACAGTGACCACTCTTCAATGTTTTATTTCACTAGTTTACTGAATCAACGCTTAAATAAACACACTGTTTACATAATTTGTACCTGTTCTATTTGCAATTTGTTCTTATTTCATTACTGACTGTTTACTGATCTTTAATAATTACTTGATAACTTTTTACTTACATAACTGAGCTGAAGTGGAGCCTTAAGTTTCAGGTACAAACAAAAACCTGGCAACATAGAGACAATGTTGAAAATCTAAAATAATTACAATCTGTGTGCTCATTTAGTTTACGTGCTTCATGTTCTAGCTGTCATAGTTACGACATAAGTGATCGCTTTCATCCTAAATTTTAGAAAACTATA
Source organism: Triplophysa rosa (assembly GCF_024868665.1). Taxonomy (NCBI): domain Eukaryota; kingdom Metazoa; phylum Chordata; class Actinopteri; order Cypriniformes; family Nemacheilidae; genus Triplophysa; species Triplophysa rosa. Next base: position 21,880,212 of record NC_079893.1, on the reverse strand, counting down.
AAGTTTTACACGCGGTCGATGCTGCATGTGGCAGTTTTAAACAACTAAAACGGCATTAACATTTACCTCCGAGTTCACTACCGGCTCACCAGGCCGTGTGCTAGATGCAAGAACGTTTCAAACCTACACAATATAACACATTAAAACTACAATAACAAAATATTGGTAAAATATATTATATTTCAGTATAAAAAACTATTTAAAATCAAAACATTCGCTTACCTCAGATGTACTCTGGCGAAAGTTGGCTGCGCAAAGTTGTGTGCACGCACGAGCGTGTTGACGTCACGAGCGAGCAGCACTCCGACTCCTCCCACCAAGTTTCCAAATTAGGTTGTGATTCCGACCTGATGCGTCGTGTTGATAACCCTGTCGGTACACGATCCGGGATGCCTGCACGATCCGTTCTGCGCATGCGCATAATGACGTAGTAAACAACGTCACGGTTTCCCTACACTATTAGTATCAAGCATGCGATGAAACACTTGACGGCCAGACGGCACAACTGGCGGCATATTTTTGTAGGCTACATTGTGTTTTTCATTTAACAGTTCATGGCGGGTCTATTTTGATGTTTTAAAATGTAGCTTACGCTATGCATTACGATGTGTTTACGTGGTTGCCAATCCAAAATAATAAAGGAGTTGTTACATGAACATACACGATTTTGGTTACATGTGGAATAAAGTCTGAGTCTTGAGAGTCTGTCACTGCAAACCTTCAGTTTCCTCCATACTCCCCTTTGCGATTCATTGCTGCATGGCATTAGGCCTACTTAACTTGCTGTGTTTCGATCTGAGGTCAGTAGTATTGTCAAAGACGGTTTTTATTAAAAGCTGCTAACATTAGTTAACTTTAAATCGACTCATTTTGTATTAGTATGGGTCAATAAATAGGTTAATATATCTATCTATATAATCTAAATGAGGAATAATCCCTTCAATGGTGTTTACAGAACACAATAAGGAACATAATATGCATTTCCGTCTAGACTATCTGCACTTACATGAAGAAAGAACTACAAACAAGTCTGGGGAAATGTTACAGAGTATTTCAACGCATAGTGTGCACACAGAAGTGACATGAGACCAGAGGTGGACAGTAGTGAAAGTCGCGGTATAAAGGTGCTCAAGCGTGGAACAGATCGTGCAGTGTCGTCGCTAAACAGAATTATCTACTACGTCATTGTGCGCATGCGCGGACGGATCGTGCAGGCATCCCGGATCGTGTACCGACAAACCCCATTTCGATGTTGAATCTATTTTATTCTTGACGAAAACCTACTGATGTACCTACCAAATTGTGAACGTTGATTCGACATGGAAATCTGATTGACGCCCGATAATGACATTTATAACCAGAAATCGACATTGATCAATGTCAGTTTGCTATCTGGGAGGGGAATGCACCTGAATTAACTGAAATGCCCACAAAAAAAGAATAAAAAGAACGATTTCTCTCATCATTATGAGAACATTCATCAAGTATAAATAACGTCATGAGGTCGTTCCGAGAACATTGTTCTAAGAACGTTTTCTCTCATCGTTTTGAGACGTATATTAACTAAATATAACGTTATGAAAACGTTCCATAAACGTTATTTGAAGAACGTTTTGTTCTAACTTTTAGACACCTTTTAAAGAACGTTAGTTAGTGAAAGTTGTGCGAACGTTCCCTGTTAGCTGGGACAGCTCTTCACTAGCTGGCCTCCGTTACACTCAACCCCCTAAACCTCACTCCCATCCGGGTCACGGCACCAATGTGACCGATGCTACTCGCCCCGCTCTGCGCGGGCCTCCAACCGGCGTCGGTCCGGATGGGAGACGGGCGCTCTAACGAGGAGGCTAAAGACCGCAGTCTCTAGCGTCTGTCGCTAGAGCATCTATGTTGGTCGGGAAGTGAGGTTTTTACGCACTGCACAGCTCTTCACTAGCTGGCCTCCGTTACACTAGTAAATCCAAAATAATTCCATACCACAGATGATGCTTTTCGTTTTGGTACTAATTCTTGCATCTGCCCAGTACTTGACAAGTTATGCGATGTTCTTTTACATCTAACATCCTTGTTAGTCTGGTTGTTGTTAAGGCCACGCCCACATATTCATGATAGGCTGCTGATTTGCCACTGCTTCTAACGCGCAACAAACCTGCTGACATGCACAGAAAATAAGCAGTTGTAATCGCGGTTTTTAACGATTACATAATCCTTGGACCCGTAATCGTAATCTCGATTAGTTTTTCGATTAATTGTGCAGCCCTAAAACTATGCTTACTATAGTAAAAATATAGATAATTTTCATAAGGGCTTTTATTGAGATATCAGCAGATCATGCAAGCATGTACTTTTCTGAAAATATGCTCACAGGAATTGATAAGGGGAATTCAAATTTTAATCTCAAGTATCCGATTCCTATTCCTTTCGATTCCGATCCGATTCCTAGCCTTTCGATTCCGATTCCAAATTGGAATTGATTTTCGATTCCCAACCCTATTCAGAACGCAGCACCACACCTCGTCTTCCAACAGCCCAAAAGGGCTCATGTGACACCCCTTTTCATCTCTCTCCACTGGCTACCGGTTGAAGCCCGTATCAGATTCAAGTCACTAATGCTTGCCTACAGGACTATCACTGGATCTGCACCGGCATACTTTCGTACCCCATCAAGAAGCCTGCGTTCAGCAAACCAGCGGCGTCTCGTATTGCCTTCTCAAAAGGGCAGCGAATCGCTTTCCAGCTCATTCTCCTTCACAACTCCTTCCTGATGGAACATTCTTCCTAACTCAGTCCGGTCAACCACATCTCTCACAACATTAAACAAACTACTTAAAACCCATCTCTTCTGTGAATACTTGGCAGACAAATGAAAAAATAACCTCTCTCTTTCTCTCAACAGGTTTTGGTCTGGCTTTTGTTGAAACCAGTAACTTTGTATTAGCACCTATTGTATTATTGCTCCTGTATGACATATCGCTTATTGCTCCCTGAACTCTCTGTAAGTCGCTTTGGATAAAAGCGTCTGCTAAATGACTAAATGTAAATGTACTTGATCTAAGACGAGACTGACTCTAGAACTGTTAGAAGTAATGGGTTTAGACGGATAGTTTCAACCAAAATTGACAATGCTGCCATCATGAAAACATTTATGACTTTCTTCTTCGTCAAGCTGTGAATTGACAAATAAAGTCTCATAAAAAGAAGAAAGAAGAACATCAAACTGGTTTGAAGCAACATGAGAGTATGTAACAGTAATTTTAGAATGATGTTGGGGTGAACTATCCCTTTAAATGCCAAAAGATCCTTCAGCGGATGCACTGAGAATCCCAGCTGTAAAGAACATTTGTGTCCTGAACATAATGCTTTAAGAAATCATTTTACCTACACACTATGAAGGAAAATGCTTTTTCAACATTCAGCGATGTCAGCATGTTCTTTGAAAGCCTTCACAACCAGCAGTCGTAAATGTGTGTCTATGAGCCTTTGCATTCAGTCAGTGAGGTGTTACTGCCTCTTGACTGAGAGAGGCTATGATTTATTATTTAATTATGACAGTACACACGTGATTCATTCATGACATGCCTATAACCAACATCACTTCAGTCTTTCAGATCGATTCAGTTGTCAGCCATAAATAACAAAACAGAAAACAGGAAGGAGCAAATGAGATAATTTACCACCATCTTAAGATCACTCGCTGATCTGGGCAAACAAGATAACAGAGATTGAGCCTCCTTTTGTGGACCCATTTTTCTGCTCATCGTCACAGCATATATGAGGTCTAAAGCCCATCCATTCATTATTGGATTCTCTTTTACTTTGAACATTGGCATTTTGATTAATCTAAAACTGAGAGAGAATGCGAGATTTGTATTCTGTGCCAGTTTTTATCTGCGGTAGCAACATGATAAGGTGGTGGAGTGCAATCATATCCTTTGCTCCTTGTTTGCATGTGTTTCCATCTCTCTCCATCAGTAAGTGTGGATCTGTGAAGCAGTCTGTTGCCATGGTTACAGGCTAAAACTGAACCACACCGGAGCAAGTGATAAGCCAAGGATAATTTATAGTGCTCATTGTCAGCTGATTATGTGACATGGTATGTCACATATACAGGCCACACATGATTGCTCACTTGTTCATCCATTTGTTCACTCATTTTCCATACTGTAATTCTTACTGTACATTATGCCAATTCGGTTAATGATGTAAATAGTCAAGAAAAATAAAATACTTAATGAAGATGGAATTATTTCAATCTAATTTTAGTAGCTATGTTGAGCATTTAAGCAATTTTGTCAACTGAAAGGAATAGATCATTATTTTATCATTTACTCACCCTCATATTTTAAAGAATGTTGGTAACCAAACAATATTTCTTTTTGCAAAGAAAATATATTTATCCTGCACATTACCTGTCAAATATAAAATCATTTAGAATAATACATAGTTAATAAATTACAACATTGCAATATATTGAATAATATGAAAGTAATTGCCGCTTTTCATATACAGCATTGAAAAAATGTAAGCATTTTGTTCCAATATGGAAATGTATTATTTAAGAATTATATTTTACAGTGTATTCCCGTATATTTTGTTTCCTAAGGGTTGGACCACATTGACCTCTCTTGGAAACTAAATAATTTCTCTACGTACTTTTTTGTGTTCCACAGAAGAAAATCCTACAGGAAAGACATTAGGGTAAATGGATGCTGACAGAATTGTGTTTTTTTGTTTGTTATTTTTTAATGAAGATACTGTGTGTGCTTGGCAATACTAGCAATACATTGGCAATATACAAATTATTTTGGCAATATACCATTTGCAACTATACATTGGTTAAGTAAGGGATTTTGGAACTGGTTGTATGCCGAGAATAAACAAGACCCTCCAGTGCCAGGAACAGGCAATTTGGCTTAAACTTTTGTAATATAATGTCATATACTGTATTATAAAAGGACATATTTATATTTACGTAATTTATGTAATAGTAAACTGCCTGACAAAATTATTTGCAGCATCCAGGTTACCATGTTTTATTAGTTTTGCGCTGTTGTTATCTGGGAATATCATAAATTGAATTGTAGCGATTGGCCGATCAGAATTAAGTTTTCCAGAGTGCTTTGTAATAAGCAAATAAGCAATATATATCAGAGCACATTATGGGAATAAGATGGGCGGTGATTTTGATCATCAGAGCAAATGTGTGGAATTAGTCACTACACCATGCACTGTAAAGGTTTCAGCAGGTTTGCCAGTAACACACAAACGCAAATACGCACGCACGCACGCACGCACGCACGCACGCACGCACGCACGCACGCACGCACGCACGCACACACACACACACACACACACACACACGCACACACACGCACACACACACACACACACACACTTCTTTGTCCATGCATATTCGGATGTATCCGGGTCACAGAGCTTTGAACAAAGCTCACAGGGTTTTTTTACAGTTTGTTAAAATAAGATACCTCATTATTCATAACTCAGGTGACATCTCTCTCTTGCCTTAGGTCAAAATCTCAATCGTAATTACTCAAGTCTTCCTTTTCTTTTCCCTTTCCTATAACTGTAACTGGAAGCTTACCTAGAGCATCATTTTGACAAAAACAGTGCAACCAACCAATCAAACATGAAGTGCAGAAGAGCATGTACTGTTTATTAAATAGAGAATAGTGCAGGCTCAAAATAGACAGGAATCAAATCACATTGCATATGTATTACAGTAGCTTTTATCTCTCCTGTATGCAATGGTTTGCCACTTATACTGTAAAGGGTGAGCCAATTGCTGGACTGTTATAACCTCTGCCGTAATCACCGGCCTCATTTGGCTTCATGATTGTCAAGACAGACATACCAGACAAACTGAGCCATTGCCATTAGAATTATTATTGTAGATATCATCATCTAGAGTAAGAGCTCTTTTATGGGCGTGGTTGCAGACATTTATATTTAAAGGCTTTGAAGATCAGGAATTGTGAGAAAAATGTTAAAGGTTTAGTAAATATCATTACCTCTGTATTGAAAGCATTGCGTCGATGACGCACTTGAATTACACAAGACTAAATAACTGAGTTTATACAGATGATCGTGCTCAAAAGTTTACATCCCAATAGTTCCGATTAAGGTGTATAATTTCTTCCATGATCTTTATTTCTTCTATGATGTTTGTAGCACAGATTTGGACATTGTTTTTCCTTGTTAACATGTGTAGACATAGAGTACATTTACAGTGCAAGTATGGGTTCCATTCCCATTGAGCACACATACTGTGCTAAAAACATACAATTCACGGTAAAAGCTTTAGATAGAAGTGTCTCCTAAATTTTGAAATAACATCTTATATCTACATAAACCCACCAAATCATGTTTTGCTTAGCATATCTTCTAAGGTATGTGCCATTGTGTCTGTAGCAGGAGATTGACTAAACATCAGTGCTGTACAGTAATGGTAATGCCATCTGTTGGATACAATCCTCTGGAGAGCTTGTTTAAAGTGCACAGCTAACAATTTGTGTATACCATGTGGAAATAGGTCATCTATAGAATGGGCTTCTTTCAGTCCACACATCTATGGGAGACCATCAGTGATCGTCCTCAATTCTGAGGCAAACAAGGAGAATTGACCATCAGACATAAGCACACATTCAGTGCTCACATTGAATCACAGACATGATCAAAGATGTTGAATCACTCATACATACTCAAGGGACAAACTCATTATCATGGGAAAACAATTTTGAGTGTGTTATCAAAGCACCAGTACAGCATTAAATGTATTTACAGTATGATCTCATCTAGGGAAAATCAATAGACAACAGTCAACATGGATGATATACACATTTATTGTAGCATTAAAAATCCATTTAGTGCACAGTAGATATTTCTCTCCTCTAGGCGATAGCGTTGGGAGTAAGATCAACATCATGACTGGCATGCAGTTGATGTGACTCCTCCCACCGAGCGCTGCATTCATTGTGCTGCTGTTTGGGTAGAGCCAGTTGGCAAGAGAGACCAGAGATATAGTGAAGATAATAGAGAGGTTAAAGAATGTGGGGTTATGAATGAGTATACGATCCTTTTCCAAGTGCTATTTTAAGTATCAAGGGAATCCTTAGCTGTAGCAACACAGGCGCAAGAGAGAAAGAACTGGGGAGGGGGTTTTGAAGGGTCTGTCTTTTCTCACAGCATCATCTTAAGGAAACATCCGGGTTATTTTGAATTTAAAGATACATTTTACACCATCAAACAGTTTGCAAATTAGGAAACATACAGAAATCACACTACAACCACTACAACAGTATACACAAAGTATACTTTGCACACTTGTATAATACACCTGCACAGTTCCTTCTGTGTTTTGTAAGCTCCACCCACAGGAAATACGTCAGTAGTCCTAAAGTCCTTTTAGGGAAGTAGGGGCACACTGCCGCAATGTTTGCAATGCCTTTAGGTAGCTATTTCAGTCATAGCAATATCAAAGTTCAATTTACTTGAATGGAGGAAGACTAAAATCTCTACTAGTGCTTGCTAATCACAATTCAACAACATATTTCTGACCAACACACTTGGCAAAACTGCTTAAATTGTGAAAAAAATGCTTAGTATTGTCAGCTTTTCTATCATTATTCTTTATTGACTGATGATTGGGCCGCTTGTACTAGAGCGGCCATTTTAAAAGTTGCATTTTAAACTCCATTCATACCCTGCGTCCCAAATTGCATACTATTCATCCTAATTGGTATTCGGAAATTCTATTAGTATCCATAAAGTTCTCGGATGGTCTACTGTTTTTGGTGAAAAATCATAGTGCACACGGCTGATATTACCCGCAGAGTTTTGTTGCACTACACAGCATTGATAAATGAAATGCATGATGCATAACTGAATCAATAAATTAAGTATACAGTAAACATTACATGACAAATATTAAATGACAAAATGTTTAAATGCAAAAAGGATCACGGCAAAAACGTCACTTCCATCATGCGCTAGTATGTCCCAGTGTGTGCATAGTTTGCTATGCACTCAAAAGTACCTACTATTCCGACACAAAAGTAGTACTTACTATTATGACATAGTATAAGTAGGCAAATTGGGATGCAGGATTTGTATTGTGCATCTTGTTAAAGGGGTCATAGGGCGCAAATACATGTTTTTCTGTGTCATTGGTGTGTTATAATGTGTCAGTGTTAGTGAGACCAGCAGGGGGTGCTCACCCTGTGGTCTGTATGGGTCCTAATGCCCCAGGATAGTGATGGGGACACTATACTGTAAAAAGCACCGTCCTTCGGATGAGACGTTAAACTGAGGTCCTGACTCCCTGTGGTCATAAATGATCCCATAGCACTTCTCGTAAAGAGAAGGGGTGTAACCCTGGTGTCCTGGCCAGATCCCCTCGACTGGCCCTTGTCAATCATGGCCTCCTATTAATCCCCACCCTCTGAATTGGCTCTATCTCTCCCTCTCCTCTCCACCTATAGCTGGTGTGTGGTCAGCGCACTGGCGCCGATGTACTGTGGCTGCTGTCGCATCATCCAGGTGGATGCTGCACACTGGTGGTGGTTGAGGAGAGACCCCCCTCATATGATTGTAAAGCACTTTGGGTGTACAGCAATACACAGAAAAGCGCTATATAAATACCTCATTCATTCATTCATTCATTCATAAGTTGCCCATGCATGTATTAGACATGTAAAATTGCAAAAATTAAAGTGTCGGAACAAAAGATGCATTCTATCTAAAAGCGAGTGCTCACCCAGACCTACCTGAAACGCCTCGTGTAACCACACCCCCACAAATCTACATAAGTTCGTGGTCTGAGTTGACTAAGACCGCCCAAATGTATATGCAACTGAGGTGGGTGTACCTGTCAGTACAATTGCTTTGGAACCTGGTAAGAGGCTTTACATTTACGTCCGTCACACACTTGCAGTATTCTACCAATCACTACGCACTGATTAACTGGCCAATCATAGCACACCTCGCTTTTCAGAGCGATGAGCTTTATTAAAAATCTGCGCGTTTCAGAGAGGCAGGGCAAAGAGGAGATACAAACATGCACGGTAGGGGTAAAATACAGCGTTTTTGAACCTTAAATCGTGTATACACATTGCATCACATTTAAAACAAACGATAATATTCGTTTTAGCCTTGTCATATAACTCCTTTAATATTTATTATTATAACCAGATGTTGCTACAGCTCGAAAAGTAGTCTAACTTCAAAATGCTATTAAGGCGCCCTTACAGCTCAAGTAACAAATATTTAAACTTTATAATTCATGTGTTTCTGCTTTTACTAAAGGGCATGTCTAAGTTACTGTGGTGGTTATCAACAGCATGCCACGGGCGCTTTCATGGACATTAAATTCGCAATAACCCAGTATATTACTTTATTCAAGGCTTAGTTGTATCCTGAGTATTATACAGGCAAGCAGTGCACTACATTATGCACCCCGTACTCATAAACCATCCTCAGACCATTCAAACTTAATTTTACAGCTCTTTTGATTATATGAAGCTCTAGTACAAAGTACAAAGTGATTGTTTTTTATTTCAGACCTTCCTGTACCAAATCAACAACAAAAAAACAAATATTGTCCTGAAACTGTCCTGTAGCTCTTGCATAGTGCATCTGTAGTGCATCTGTTTGGTTCTTGTCTTAAAACATCTTTCAATCAGTGTTGTATAATAGGCACACAGATGTGTAGAGAGAACTTGGAGAAACTGTTGTTGTGTTGGTTGTGTAAGTAAAGCTCATCTGTTCCCATTTCTCTGTAAGTATACATAGACACAATTAAAAGCACTAACAAAATAATTATTTAATCATTGACATATTAAAACAGAGTAACAGAGTAGTGTCTAACGTGATCCCATTCTCCTTCCCCCCTCTCTCTTTAACTCAAACCAGAATGAATCACAGCATAAATCTGTCAATAAAGATTATTATGCACACTGGGCTAATTTATTGAGGTATGGCCTAATTTGATTTGTGTTGCCAAATGAGAATAATTGAAATCTATCTTGTCTAGAGAGTACTGAGACTAATGAATTGGATTTTGTGGTTTGAATCATATACGCATATGGTCTCATTTTACTATAGACAGAGAAAATCTGAGGAGTCTAAAATCAAGGGAAGAAAATAGTTTAAAAGATGTTTATGCTTTTTTGCATTTAAGGGGTACACTTTGTAATATTGTGTGTGCCAACCAACAACCTTTGCGATGTGAATTTAGTGCTGTAAAGAAAGAGAAATACAGCAACCAAATTGTTGCTTTTGTGAAATGACCCATTGGAATCATAAGAAAGTCACCCAAAAATAAATTTTTAACAGATTGCTGTTATAATTTCTGGACTGTTTTACAGCACTCTAAAAAAAATCATAGTTTTTGGTTATTTTTATAGTTTTTCACGTATAATGTAAATACGGTATAAAAATATTTAATTACAGAAAAAGACCGCAAATTTACAAGAAAACCGGAAAATATATAATTTTACAGTAAATTTTTTTTTACGGTTTAAAATAACAATAAAATAACAGCCCCAGCTGCCAAAAAAAATTACAGTGTAACACAGAAAAAATTAAGTGATTTGCATTATGCAAATAAAAATGTGGGGAATTATGATTACTGTTTTTATGTCTCGCAAAAGCTTGTTTTTATTATTTTGGGTGAAACATGAGCAAGGCAGGTTTACGGTTTGTGAGATTCAGCCAATAATAGACACTATGTTCAAGATTCATGTAGTCAGTGAGAATTGAAACAGATGTGTGTTATGCAAGCACCTGCAGGAACTGCAGAGGGTTATTTCTTTGAACTTTGGTTTGATTAATTTGAATCATTACCGTGCTGCAGCCCAGCAGGGTAGAAAGCTGACAGCTCAGAGAGGAAACACAACAACAACAAAAAGCTCTTTGCATCTACCTCAACCGAACACGTCAAGACTTTTAATATTCTAAGCCGCTCAGGATGCTCATCAATAACTATGCAGGCAATAATGATTACAAAACATTTCAGAGATAAAAAAATCTAGGATGGAAAGAGTTCTTCTTCCCCTGAGCGTGTACTCCACCAGCTAATTTCCATTTTGGAAATCAGCAATCCTGAGTTAATATTCCCATCTTTTTCTATACATTTTAGTCAGCAATTCTGCCATATTTTAATAAACTATGACTCTCATATCAGGATATCATCATGCAAAAGCCCAAACAGCATCACACCGTCCTATTCCTCTGTGTTCCTCAAAAGCTCAAACTGGATTTTAGATGGTGACAGCTTTCCACTCTTTATAATAAATGTGCAGGCCCAATTCTGTCACTTCCTCACTACTCCAGGCATTCTGATTGGATGCGAGCCATGGGAGCAAGAGCATGTGGGGGTTATCATCACCTCATCTACAGTATGTGATGTCACTGTGTGGCAGAAACATATGTTGTGTCATTACTAGTGTGATGTAAAAACCAGTGCTGAAGAAAACAGTGTTGTTCTTGAAGGGGTGGGGTTTCCCCTGTAATCTGGAAATTTAAGACAGCCTTCAGAAATGTGAATCATTACCAGGAATGTCTGTAACGAGGGACTCTATGATATATCCTATTCATTGGGTGGCCATAATGTGTGTGGAGAAAGTAACAGATAGTGTCTGAATGTGCGCTGTACAACCTTTGTCTGCTCTGGTATGTCCAGCAAATCGATAACTTTTCTTGTAGTATTTCAGCGGTTTGTGGCAGAGAGATACAAAACAGTAAAACATTCCAGTGCTGTTCTCTATCATTTTCTTAATCATTCTGCTTATGGCAGTGTGACCCGGTTAGAAATTTGTAAAACGGCACACAGCTCTCTGTATAAAGTCCCAGAGTTCACAACTAATTGCACAGCAAAAACCAAAGGAACAGTCCTCTGTCTTCTGAGATTGAATTGTGTCACTGCACAGATATTAATAATGTCTTACAAGGTGCCCAGGAGCAATGTGGACTCTACAGTTATGAAACTTGTAAAGAGATTCTTAGAACTAGCTGGCTGTCCAAATTTGATATTGATGTTCACAAAAAAACCCCAATTACCAACTTTGGAGAACTCCTCCTGTGCAGAGGGAAGAACAACAAACTATACCTGCAGAAAACATCAAGGTGTGGAGATGTTGTTCAGAAACAGCAGATGGAGGGCAAAATTCAGCTGTGCAAAGCTAGTAGAACCTTTCCTAAAAACCTGTGGATGAAAGATCATCAAAAGATTCCAGCTGTATTTTTATTTTGCATAAACATTCCAAAAATGACTGCACAAACAGTCTGAATATTTATTCCAGTTTGAGATTTATTTAGGATATACAGCTACGGAAAAAATTGAGAGACCATTTATTTTAATTTAATCAGCATTTCTAGATGTATTGTGGCCATTCCAGTCCAGTGTCTGTTGAATTTCAACAAAATCAAACCTCAGGAGTGACATAAAGTCATCCAACAGTAATGTGAAAGACTGCCAGCATGACAAGACACATGGAAACTGTGAGAAAAATCAAGGTTATCATGTAACAAAATAATTTTGAACTTTTCCTAAATACATTTACAAATTAGAATGTTGTATTAAAAGTGAATGTGAACTTTGCTTCTTTGCAGTATTTGAGGTCTGAAAAAATACAGAGCGTATTTTCTGTCATTTTGACCTGTTTCTCCAATTTAAATTTTCTGCAAATAGAAACAATATTTTTATTTGAAACTTGGGAGAAATATTGTTAGTAGTTATCAGAATGAAACAAAAACAATCATTTTACCTAAACACTATAATTGTAAAATGAGGTCTAATTTTTTCCACGGCTGTACATTTAGCTTTACAGGCAAACTCTGACATGGGATATTTTATGTAAATTTAATGTTGTTAAAAGGGTTTCAACATTTTGAAGAAAGAACAAACATACAGTTCTTTGAAAGCCAGTGTTATTTACACTCACGAATTTGGCAGATGCTTTTATCCAAAGCGACTTACATTGCATTACACTATACATTTGTACCGGAGCATGTGCAATCCCTGGGATCAAACCCATGACGTTGGTGTGGCTAGCGCCACGCTCTAACCTGTCACGAATCGGGGATGAGAGACACGGATACACAGACAGAGGACCCAAGTGCAGACAGGGTAAGGGGTAAACTAGACTTTTAATAAATAACAAAACATACAAAACAAAGACCCACGTGGGGGTAAAATAAACTGTAAACATGACATATAACAAGAACAAGGACTTACTACACTAAACTAGAAATAACATCTATTACATACTACAAAAGACTAGGCTACACTTAACAGGACAAGAACTCACCCACACGAAACACGACAGAGTACAATGAACCGACACAAGACAGAGAACACAGGGGCATTAAATAAAGGGACAAATCAAAGGGGAACAGGTGTGGGGTATGAACAAATAAACAGTCAAAACGAGGGATACAAAAGGGCGGGAACACAGACAAGACACCGGAGAGTGGAAGGCCAATAGGGACAAAACGCCACTTTCCACATAAAACAAGAGGTTCTGTCATGGTTCTGCCACTAAATCAAGAAAAGCAAGACAAGGTGGGGCAGAACCATGACACTAACCACTGGGCTACAGGAAAGCTGTGTAAATCACAGTAGACGTCAGTGAATTTTACAAACACACCATCACCATTTGACTCACAGAGCTGCCTGCAGTTAGGAGAAACAATTTTATGATAACAAGACATTTCAGCTAATCTTCTTAAAACTCTAGCCAGCTGGCAGCATGTACCACAATCCATGTTAATGATTTACCCAGCATCCACATTTGACTCTTAACATTAGAGCTGTTCCAGTTTAATATTATAAAGAAATATGTGTCATATATTAACAATCAGTAGTCTTACATTTGATCAAAGGATTATTCTATTGCAATAAACAGCTTCGAAGGCATTAGCTAGGCCTAGTTTTACAGGAATGTGAGTTTTTGTCTGTTGCAGTGAGCAGCTTGTATGAGTCACCCCTCATGAGCATCTCAGCCAATCAGAAAGCAAATGGCAGGTTGGGAGGTAAAGTAGAATTTCTACCACAGTGATTACGTCCACTACAAGAAAAAAATGCACACAGCGTTCTTAATGTCAGCAACAGGAGCCCATAGAAACACAAACACGCTTATACAAAAGACTCTGAGAATCTTAAAAGTAAATTCTTCTAATAGGAAAATTTACATTTATTTTGCAATTATTTATTTTTTGCCTGATTTCAATGTTATTAATTAATTTAATATAAAAGCTCCAAATATTTATGCTCATTTGCTCACGTTAAAACACATGCATTATTAGTTATTTAAAAAAAATAACTTTCTTATGTTGCTTAAGATTTCCAGTTTCTTCTTTGTGGGCGTGGCCATTTTCTTCGTGGCATTGCAACCTCATAGCTCTTTCTTGTTGCTAGGTTCTTAGAGCTGTTGACAGAAGTGTGACAACAATTGTTCCATTATCAAGCCGCTAGCTAGTGTCACTGACACTGATAAAAGCAAAGCCTTCTTTTGAACAGCTGGAGGTGACAGGGGCCTCTAACATATACTGACTACATTTTCATCATGGGTTTTGGCTACCATGATGTCAAAATGAAATCAGATTCCTGCTGTCCTTGTTCACTTTAGCTACATTCAAATTTGAGGTCCTTGTTCATGAAACACAAGCAAAAAAAAACATTCAACTTGGCACTTACAAATTCCTTATGCCTGTATTTTATTAACAAGGCCATTTGTTTGTTTAAACTCCAGAGAAGGTTATCGAATGTTAACTAATGCCTGTATCGTATAGCGCTGTGCTAAAGACTTGCTGAGTGCCAGATCACTTTATCAGACACCTGTTAGCGCCTCATCAATAATCCTATCACTTTCAAACACTAGACAGACATTCAATTCAATTTTATTTATATAGTGCTTTTCACAATGTGCATTGTTCCAAAGCAGCTTTACAGGAGAAAACAAGAAAAACTGAAAAACACAAAAAAGATAAAACACAGCACAATGCATGGTGTTTATAGAACAAGCAAGATTATTCTAGTAAATAATATCTAATAAATGCTTTATTTAGCATAGGTTTATTTATTTATTTAGTGAATGCTTGGCTGAAAAGATGTGTCTTTAAATGATGTTTTATTAACAAAGTTCAGGAGGAGTACGTGCAGATAACTAACCCTCCTCTGCCCCAACTCCTCCCCATCAGCCTATTTTACCGCAGCATAACAGGGGGAAAGACCCGAGTCCGGGCACACACCAGGCTTGGGGCCCTCTCCCCGGACAAGAGGCGAGCCCTCTCCCCGGGACAGCACACCAAATACGCATAATATCCGTCCCCCATCTGTAGTTACTATATGCGAGGTGAACTCGTGAATCTAGATTTAAATTGGGAGAGTGTGTCTGGCCCTCGAATAGTATCGGGAAGGCTATTCCAGAGTTTAGGTGCTACGTATGAGAAAGCTCTACCCCTTTGGTGGATTTAGTTATTCTAGGTGTTATCAAAAGTCTGGAGTTTTGAGATCTTAGAGAGCGTGTTGTAGAGTGGTAGAAGCTCTGTTATGTAGGTAGGGGCTAAACCGTTTAAGGTGTCATGGGCGTGGAGGTGAGACACGGACAGAGGACCCAGGCGCAGACAGCGGGTAAGGGGTTAACAAGACACATGAAACAAATGACGACACACAATGAACAAGCACAGGACAGAATACACAAGGGCATTATAAGGGATCAAAATCAAGAGGGACAGGTGCGGGGCATGAACTAATAATTATCACTAAGGAGGAAACAAGAGGGCAGGAACAATGACGAGACCTGGAGAGTATGGAAGGCAATCAGTGCCTAAATGCCCCTCTCCAAATGAACCAAGGGTTCAAGAGTCCAAGGGGGTAGTCCAAACACAAAAGTCCACACAAGGACACGGACTGGATTGCTGGCTGACACGGACAGGATTGCCATCTTACACACGGACTGGATTGCCGGCTGACACACGGACTGGATTGCCGGCTGACACACGGACTGGATTGCCGGCTGACACACGGACTGGATTGCCGGCTGACACACGGACTGGATTGCCGGCTGACACACGGACTGGATTGCCGGCTGACACACGGACTGGATTGCCGGCTGACACACGGACTGGATTGCCGGCTGACACACGGACTGGATTGCCGGCTGACACATGGACTGGATTGCCGGCTGACACACGGACTGGATGTCGGTGGCTGGGCAGCGCTCTCTGGCAGCTGGGCAGCATTCTCCGATGGCTGGGCAGCGCTCTCTGGCAGCTAGGCAGCAACTAGGACACCGGCTGGATCGCCGGCGGGACAGGAACAACACATAGGACGGGGTGTTGACTGGACAGGCCAGGGTACCAGCCCGGCAGCCTCGACCCTGGACGGGAACCCGGCGGCCTCGACCCTGGAAGGTAGCCCGGCGGCCCCGACTCTGACAGGGAGTCCGACGGCCTCAACCCTGGAGGGGAACCCGGTGGCATCAACCACCCCGGAAGATCCCTCTGTTTGCTGGTTCATTCTGTTTAGAAACATGCTAAACAATCTGTCAGAAAAGCAGAAAAACCCTTAAAAGATTTACACAAACACATAATTCTAAAGCCTTATGACATAAGGCTTTATAAGTAATTAAAAGAACTTTAAAGTCTTTAAAGGGTTGATAACATTGGGGTTATGTGATCATATTTTCTGGACCTGGTTAGAACTCTGGCAGCTGCATTCTGAACTAACTGTAGTTTGTTTATTGATGCTGCAGGACAACCACTAAGTAGTGCATTACAGTAGTCAAGTCTTGAGGTCACAAATGCATGAATAAGATTCTCTGCGTCAGCAACACATAAAATATTTCGTAATTTGGCAACATTTCTAAGGTGAAAGAAGGCTGTTTTTGTGACATTTGAGATGTGATTTTTAAATGACAGGTTGCTGTCTAATATAACGCCTAGGTCTTTAACGGTATTTGTTGGAGTAACAGTGCAGCCTTCAATTTGCAGGTTATAATCCGAAATATTCTGCTCACGTGTCTTTGGTCCCATAAGTAATATTTCTGTTTTATTAGAATTTAAAAGAAGGAAATTACAAGTCATCCAATGTTTTATATCTTCGATGCACTCTGCCAATTTGGATAGCTGGAAGGAATCATCTGGTCTTGATGAGATATATAGCTGAGTATCATCTGCATAACAGTGGAAGCTAATTCCATGTTTTCTAATAATGTTTCCAAGGGGCAGCATGTATATGGAGAATAACAAGGGTCCTAAAACCGATCCCTGAGGTAATCCATAATTT
Source organism: Triplophysa rosa (assembly GCF_024868665.1). Lineage (NCBI taxonomy): Eukaryota > Metazoa > Chordata > Actinopteri > Cypriniformes > Nemacheilidae > Triplophysa > Triplophysa rosa. Next base: position 21,862,910 of record NC_079893.1, on the reverse strand, counting down.
ACTTGCGTTAGATTTGATGATTCCCCATTTAAATGGACAAATTGATGTCTGTCTGATAAGTAAGATCTGAACCATTGTAGTGCCTGTCCCTGAATACCGGTATAATTGTGTAGTATTTTAGAAGTATTTTATGGTCTACAGTATCGAACGCAGCACTAAGGTCGAGCAGGACTAGGAGTGAGATGTTACCTTTATCTGATGCTATAAGCAGGTCGTTTGTAATTTTAACGAGCGCAGTTTCAGTACTATGATGCAGTCTAAAGCCTGACTGAAATTTTTCGTGTATGTCATTATTTTGTAAGAAAGAGCACAACTGAGTGGACACTACTTTTTCTAGTATTTTAGACAGGTAAGGAAGATTTGAAATCGGTCTATAGTTTCCTAGTTCATTGGGGTCTCAGTTTGGTCTCTTGATAAAAGGCTTAATGACGACCAGTTTAAAGGGTCCTGGGACATGGCCTAGATTAATTGACGAGTTGATAATGTTATAAATGGGCTCAATTGCAACGGGTAATAACTCTTTTAATAATTTTATTGGTATGGGGTCTAATAAGCATGTTGTAGGTTTAGAGGTTGCAATAATTTTAATGAAATCTTCCTGCTTTATAGGTGAAAAACACTGTAGCCTTTCTTTTGGGTCGATGGTTGGTACTAATTCATAGGACAGACTTGGAGGTTGAGTTTTTACTATTTTGTCTCCTATGTTTTCAATTTTCTCTGTAAAAAAATTCATGAATTCATTGCTACCAAGGTGCAGCGGAATAACCAGGTCAGGTGATGTCTGTTTATTTGTTAATTTAGCAACTGTACTAAATAAAAACTTGTATTGTTTTTGTTAGTTTCTATGAGGTTACGGAGGTGCTCAGCCTTTGCTGCTTTTAGTGCCTTTTTATAACAGTTTGCACTCTCTTTCCACGCAATTTTAAAGACCTCTAATTGGGTTTGTTTCCATTTGCGCTCCAGTTTACGTGTTTCTCTTTTAAGGGCGCGAGAGGTACTATTGTACCATGGTGCTACGTTTTTCTCATTAATCTTTTTTGACTTCATAGGTGCGACAGCTTCTAATGTATTAGAGAAAATAGTGCCCAATTTGCTGGTCATCGAGCGATTCTGTATTTATTGGTATGGTTATTAAAGGAGTCAGATCTGGCAAGCTCTTTGCGAAACTATCTTTAGTAGTCAAGGTAATTGTTCTACCCTGTCGATAACGAGTTAAACGGCTGATTTCTGCAGTGCGTAGTACATGTTATAAGATCGTCATCGCTTTGAAGTAGGCTATATATTGGTTAGATCGGCTCCGTGAGATATAATCAAGTCTAGTGTATGATTAAATCGATGAGTGGGTCCATTGTTGCGACACCACCACATCGACCAATGCATGCATATAACAGTAGCTTGGTGGGTACACTCATTTAGACCGTAATAATCATTTGGTTTAAGCCAGGTTTCGGTAAGGCAAAGTATATCAAAACTGTTGTCTGTGATCATTTAATTTACAATAACTGCCTTTGAATTTAGTGATCTAATATTAAGTAGGCCGAACTTTATGAGTTGGTTTTGGTCGTTTATTACATTGTCTTCAGGTTTAATCACGATCAGATTTTTCTCTGAGTTTTGTCTAAATTATTATTTTGTAGTATTATTCGGGGGTCAGATAAGGTCTCTATGCATTTGGAAGCAGTAACATTTATAACAGTTGAGTGGGAGGAACACAGACTATGGTTAAAGTTTTGACTTACCGGTGGGAGACGTAGTCAAACGGTGCGTAACGTCTTTGAGATGTTGTCAGACAGAAGAACCGCTCCGATGCTGCTGTGGTGCAGGCCGTCGGGGCGGAAGAGCCTATAGGTCGCTCCCAGAATAGATCAAAATTATTAACAAAGTGCAGCTCCTGTTCAATACACCATGACATCAACCATTTATTTAGCGCAAATAGTCTACTGAACTTTTCATTCCCAGGAAGCGGCCCTGACACGACGATCCTCGCCGTGGGCGATGCGTTGCGTACCGTCTCGATCAGACGCCTGAATCAGACATTCAATTGTACGTCTCTAAACCCAGAGAAAGAGGTGCATCGTTGCCTGTGGTGTATGACAACATACTTTGAGCCCTCCAAACCATTGTCTACTGCCTGATGGTATTGTTCGAGAAATTAAATGTATCCATGAAATTGAAATTTCCAATATGCTCACTATATATTACTGTCTGACAGTGTATAGAACAGGGTAACAATACGTGTGTATATTGGAGGCTGCATGATGGAGGGAGGGGGCCCTGCTGGTTACTAGGATACACCCATCCATCTGTTAATGCGAGCCGAGGAGTTGTTTCAATGCGGTGCGTTAAAAAATAACTCAGATTCTTCATTCTCTGCATTGCCAAGGTTCAAAGCGGCGCAGATCGTTCCTTACCACTATTAAACATTCTGGTATAAAAAGGCACTTAAAAGAAGGCACACTTTCTTGCGATGGACAGCTTTTGAAAGACAGGTGCAGATTGTGTTGAGTGATAGCTGCGGTAGCACAGCGGATCTAAGGAGCGCCTCTTTCCCCGATCCACCGCCAAGCGCGCGCGCACGCACGCCCGCGCTCATCCACACACGCGCGCTCCATCTCTCAGCCGCGTTTACAGACGCTCCTCAGCTTGAACGCTTTGTTGCATTTTATCCACTTTTATAATCCGCGATGGAAGAAAACATGGAAGAGGGACAGACACAAAAAGGTAACGTGTTACATTATCTCGTGCAGTTCTCTCTTTTCACATTTTTTATCATGCACGTTTATCTTTGCGTTAATGCGGACGTGTTTATCATCTCAATCTGACGCTATTGACGGCGACCGCCAATAATTACGTGTAATTTATTTTGTACACTCGCGCAAATTATCTTATTGTTATAGGTGCCGCAAAATTTGCAGCGATGTTGATAAAGATCTGTGTTTTTTTATTAATTGATGCTGGTGTGGCTTCAAGTGAAGCAGTCAGTCTATGCGAAAAGCTTTTTTAGAGTGCGCATTTGTGTCTTTTTAGGCTTGTCTAAATGGATAATGAGGGTTCTCTTTCATTTTCCCTCTCATTCTTTATTTCAATCATTAGGCTGCTCTCGTTATCACCACAATGCAGCCTTTGCAAAACAGTCACCAGGTCAAATTAGATTACCGTGGTTGCCTTTGTCTCTCAAAGTGTAGGTTTTATGAGATTGTCACTCATCTGATTAAAAGCCTATCTTTGTGTGTGATGTGATGTGTGCTTTGCTTACGGGGTGTGTGCAGTGAGAGGGTGTCTATTGCTGCACGTATAGAGAATGTGGTATAGAATATATCACCCTGTTTTTTTTGAGCACTCAGATACAAGAATGTTGGGCTCATTCAACTTCCTGCTGAAATGAATTTAAATACTGTAAATGGAGGATGTTAAATTTATCTCCTGCAGATGGTTTGTTTACTCCTAAATGTGTCCGCAAGGATGTCTCTCCTACTCAAACGCCCACACCCCCTGCTTTCGTTTCTGAATAATTGCCATAGTTGAAGGAGTTGGAGAACAATGGAGGACAAATATAAGGTGGGGCTGTGGGTGAACTGAGACTAATGTCAGTTGCCATGGTATGAGTGGATATGTGTCATAAAAATGGTGCTTATGAACAACTGCGGTTCTTTGAGTTACGGCACCGCTGACCCACTTCTGATTGAGAAAGAGAGAGAAAACGAGAGAAAGCGAACCATGACGGCTATGAGCGTGTAGAATTATCAAAAAAAAAAAAACATATGCATCCTTAAAGGAATTGTTATAGTTTTAGATGTGGATATCTAACAAGCTGATGATGGAAACTGTATATAAGAGGTTTATATGAGCTAGTTGGTATTCAGTTCGGAGGAGAGTTGGAATCCGCCACTTTAAATAGAAAATGCGTTGGTTATAGCTGATGCTGGTTGTAAGTGCGAACACCCACAACAAGACTCCTTGCGCACAGCCTACAAAAGCCATTCAACAGATGCACAATCGTTCGGCGTTTCCTGTGAAAATCAATTATTTCCACTTCAATCATGTGAGGAAAGACAGTGCAATAGCTGTGCTTAAAGAGTGCCCACAGGGACAGGTAGTGAGAGATACTCTCAGACCGAGTTCTCCATCTTTGTCGCTCTCTCTCTTACTCACTCATTCCCTCTCAATGAATTTCAGCTTTCTAGTCTTCAGTGACATTTCTCAATGGAAATGAAGACATCAGTGTAAAATAATTAGAGTAGAAGTTGTTAGTATGGCATGGGAAGATGATGGTTAGAGAATGTGCAGACACATAAAAACATTGATCTTGCTGTGGATTACGTTATTTAAAATATTTAAGCTGCTGATTTTGCTCAATACTTCCAACAGTGGGATTCTGACACGTCCGTAGCCTTGGATGAAACTGGCTGGTTGTGCCGGTTAAGACAGATAAATCATTCATCTTCAGCAGATGGCAAAGTGCTCTGGATTAATTCTCATCTTTACCGTTGATAAGTGGATCAGCAGGCAGATAAACTTCTGCCGTAGCTTTCCCCTTTCGATACATACAAAAGCATTTTGTGTCTTTGTGTGACTGTGACAGTTTTGTTTTAACACAGACACACTTTGTTAGATATTGAGAGACTATGTGTTACAATATGATTCACATTGAAATTGGAAACATACCACTGTAGCATTTTGTCAGACGTTGAGATATTGGATTTAGATTTGCCGGAATCATAAATCAAAAAAGTAATTACACTATTTTCAATGCATAGATTAAGCCTTGGTTTAACCTGCAAGCAGTTTTGGGATGGAAACTGTATCGATCTTGGGACATGCCACAGTGCATAGTGAAATTAAATACTGTGGACTGCTCTTGTTATTTCTTTGAGGCCATCATTCAAATGTTTCAATTAACTGCATGGAGTCTAATGTGTAAGAAGGGAAATCGATTCTCTGCACTTTGATTGGTAGATTTTTATGCTCATTTACATTATTTAGTCGTTGCTGTGAAGCACTACAGACTGGATAAATCACATTTCACAAGGGCTCTGTGAAAAGGGTTAAAGAGTCAGTCACCCACAAAGCAGGGCTGCCTGGACCTCCAATATATCACTGTCATGGAATAAACTAGAAAGGCAGTTTTAAGTGAATTCCAAAAGAGGAGAACATATGTAATGGTTTTTATGTTTTTAAGATTTGTTAGGGTGGCTGCTGATAGTGATAGTTCACCCAAAAATAAAAATTCTGTCATCATTTAATGACCCTGTTGTCATTTCAAACAGACTGTCTTTCTTCTGCAGAACACAAAAGAAGATATTCTGAAGAACGTTGTTAACTGGTCCCCATTCACTTGCATTGGTTTTGCGTCCATACAGTACGTAGAAGTCAATGCCAGTGCTGTTCGGTTACCGACTTTCTTCAAAATATCTTCTTTTGTGTTCTGCGGAAGAAAGAAAGTCATAAAGGTTTGAAATGACAAGAGGGCGAGTAAATGATGACAGATTTTTTTATTTTTGGGTGAACCATCACTTTAAAGGAGCACAGCAAAATATTCCTATGTTCACTGTTTGAAATTAAATGGTGGAATAGACCAGAGAAACTACATCCTGGTAAGCGAAACCTACTTCAATGCTCTCTTGAAACTTAGACTGCACTACACAGTGATTATATTTAGGCATTTTAAGTCTTTTACTGTAATAATTTTTATGGCTCAGGGAGTCAATAGATGCAGTCTCTGCACTCTTACCTATTCCCACAACACTATATGTAGACTGTTATAAGAAGTGTTTTGTGTTGTGAGGTTTGTGTTCGAAGCATGTTTGAAAAGATTTTCTTTTAGTGACAGAAAATGAACTTTGAAGTAGGTTTGAAATGAGATTATCTGTGTACTGATCGTTTAGTTCTGTTATTGTATTTTTCGGTCAAGTTGTACCTTCAAAACAATGAAAGCTCTGTGTGCTCATTTAAAATTTTCCTCGCTTCATCAACGTTCCCCTCTGGGCTGGGATTTTTTGATAGATGACCTGGGCTGTTTCTGTATAAACATATCATTTTACAATGGAATTGTGCACGTATTTTTGTGTTCGTGTCACGTCTCACTCTAAAAAATAAAGGTGTTAAAAGGTTTTTCACAGCGATGCCATAAAACCATTTTTGGTTCCACAAAGAACCATTCAGTCAAAGGTTCTTTTAAGAATCATCTCTTTCTTACCTTTTTATAATCTGAAGAACCTTTTTACGCCACAAAGAACCTTTTGTGAAACAGAAAGGTTCTTCAGGTGTTAAAGGTTCTTTATGGAAACATTTAGACCAAAAAGGTTCTTCTATGGCAGCGTGAAGCACTTTTATTTTTAAGAGTGTAGATAAAGTTATTATTTAACTAAACATTAGACTGTACTATTGCACAATTTTAGCCTCCTTTTAAGGTCTGAGTAAAGTGGTCTGTGTTTAAATGTTTATATTTCAGCAACTTTATTTTTATTTGAGCTAAAAGGTCTTTCCTGACGTATTTAATGTTGTGACATTGTTTTTAAATATGCTGCTTAACCTTTAGGTTTTTAAGTTGGTGCCATCAAACGCAAACATTCAAGAATGAAAACATGCTCATGAATAATATAAGTGATGTAGAAGAGTTCTGGGTTTGTTGAGAAAAGATTCAGGGACAATGTGGTCTCAGCCTGCTGGGCAATTTTCTACCATCTGTCTCTGCTCTATTTTTATACTGTCAAACTTTTCTGCATGATATCATGTTAACGGAATTGTGTAATTAAAAATTTCATAATGCTGCCAATCAGATTTAATACAATTTGCAATATTTACAGCTGCATATGTGTACTTTGCATTGTACGAGAAGATGAATGAGACAGCAATAGAAAATAAAATAAATGAATAAATGCATACCGTAGAATCTAGATATCTAAGACAAATAGTAAAACATTTTTATTTAATATAAAAAAATGAAGAAGAGCCCTACTTATAAAGCATCTATTTATATGACCCTGGATCACAAAACCAGTCTTAAGTAGCACAAGAACATTTAATAGCCAAAAATACATTGTATGGGTCAAAATGATTGATTTTTCTTTTATGCCAAAATAATTAGGATATTAAGTAAAGATCATGTTTCATGAAGATATTTTGTAAATTTCCTACCGTAAATATATAAAAACTTTATTTTTGTGACTGGATTCAGCAAAATCGTAATAACAAAAAAGTCCAGAAACACGCCTCTTTGGGAATGAACCCACTCAAGTTTGGTATCTACAAGTATGTAAAGCTTAGAATTTCAGCATTTGGGTTCATTCTCCACATTACAGCGGTAAGACAAAAGAGAGCATTAAAACAAACCTTCTTAACAACGGCCTGCTACAGCACCTCTGATTAAGAACTTTAAAGGCGATTTTCTCAATATTTAGATTTTTTTGCACCCTCAGATACCAGAGTTTTAAATAGTTATATCTCGGCCAAATATTGTCATATCCTAATAAACCATATATCATTTGAAAGCTTATTTATTCACGTAAAGGGATGCTTCACCCAAAAATGAAATACTAATAGAATTATCATTCAAGTATCACTTTAAGACTGGTTTTGTTGTTCAGGGTAACATATTTCAAGCCTTTAACAAAACAGACATTGAAGAACAATACATTATTTATTAGGTTTAGATCATTCATCTCCATATGAACAGTTTATATCTATCAGTTGTCACAACTAGTACATTTCACCTCTCATTAAGTTGAGTTAGTCTGTCTAGTGTTCTGATCCTCGCATTGCAGTGCCACAGATCTTGCACTACCTGTAGACATCTCAGCCTTCTGTAGACATCTTCAAAAGACCTGGTGGAGATGCTGTCAGCTGTAATCACCCTCTCTCACAACAACGCTAGCACCCACTTAAAATCATTGAGCTGTCACACCACAGGCTGAGCCTTTAGACATTCCTAAACAATAAGAACTCCAGAATAAAATAAATTTGAACACGTTGAAAAATCTGTCTGCTGGAAGAGAATACAGTGTTATACATGATCTTTTAGCAAGCGAGACTTCGAGACAAAAGCCTGACATTACCATCTTAATATTGTACAGTCTAGTACAATATTAAGATGGTAATGTCAGGCTTTTGTCTTGAAGTCTCGCTTGCTTAACTTTAAAAGAAGCAGACACAGCAGGAATAAGGGTTAACACGGCTAGACAGGATATTGAAGGATTTGTGAACCCTCTCTCTGTCTGTGGGCAAAGAAATAGGGCATTTATAGAAAATGGCATGGAACTGGGAAGAGTGTTTTTGCTCCAGGCGACAGTGATTATTATGATTTCATTGATGTTACATGCAATACAGCAGAAAGTGAAAATGTACGCAGTGGACCGTTTTAAACAGGTCTGAATCCTTTCTGAGGGGAATAAAGATTTTTATGCTCTTTCATATGTAATATCTTCATATTTAAATCACTCACACTCTTAGCATTAAAGATACACCATAATACCTGCGACTGATCTGGCTATATGAATTTATGGGTGCAAACTAGGTAAATCATTAGCAAGAGATGAAAATATATGTGTTCATGCCATGCCATGCCATGTGCATAAGTGTTTGAAGTAGAAAAAATATTGCTTGAATAAAAGGGTGTTTTAGTGATGTGATAAGTAGATTTTGATAAGGAGATGTTGGAGGATCGTTAAAATTAAAAAGTGAGACCAAGCATGCAGTTTATGATAATAATAATAACTTGTAAAATTTTCTTTTTAAAGGTCCAGTGTGTCATTTTTTTGGAGGATCTATTGACAGAAATGCAATATAATTTACATAACTACAGTGCCCTCCACTAACATTGGCACCCTTGGTAAATATGAGCAAAGAAGGCTGTAAGAATAAATCTGCATTGTTTCTCTTTATGATCTTTTATTTAAAACATCTACAAAATTCCAACATTTCATGTAAAACAATTTGAAGTGGGGGGAATATAAATGTTAATGTTAATATAAAAAATGTTTTTCTCTATTACACCCTGGTTACAATTATTGGCACCCTTAGAAATTCTTATGAGTAAAATATCTCCCAAGTATATTCCCAATGATATTTACATTTTCTTTGCACACCAAGGTGGCTAGAAACATGATGTTGTCCAGTCATGACTTCTTGTTGCGCAGGAGAATAACACAATGCCCAAACCCCCTTAATCATTCATCACAATGGATAAAACCAAAGAATATAGCTCTGATGTGCAATATACTGTAGTTCTGTTGAGCAACACAAAATACAAAATGGCTTTAAGGAAATAGTTAAAGGTGTGATGAACGGGGCTTGTTTATTGTTTTATACTATTGTATGAGGTCTACTTATGACGTTCGCATGGTTTTTACATTTAAAAACATAAAAATCATTAAGTAATTGGCTAATTTCTACCCAGGTTTTGAGGCCAGCTTGAGAAACGATCGGTTTGAATGGGTGGTTCTGCCATGAAGACTTGGAAGTAAACGCCCACTGCTATGATTAGATAGCAGTTTGCGTAGTAAACTTAGTTGGAGCCTTCTGTGAATTTGGTTAGAGACGTAAGGTTAGGTTACACATTAGCACCATTCGCACGAGATTAGCATTATCTGGGGACCTCGTGTGATTTATAAATTACCTCCCCACATCAGTATTTCATGTGACGCATTCGCATGGGATGATTTTACTCAAATTTACTGACTTATTTCCCGGATGTGATGGCAAGGCTTTGGAGTCTCCCATTTGTTTATTTATCATGGAAACTCTCGTAACATTTGAGACCCACGATCGTGGTAATCTTATGTCCGGTTCGCGATCACGGGTCTCAAATGTTACGAGAGTTTCCATGATAAATAAACAAACGGGAGACTCCCGGTAATTTATGGATATGACCCAGCACCTGAAATAATACCAAAACACTTCAAAACAGCCTCCATTATTCGCAAACGGTGGATAAAACCTTGAAAAATGATATACTGTATGAGCCCGCCAAATCACAGAGATCCCGATTTGCACGGGCGTAAGATCACAGACAACTTCTGCAATTAATACAAATGACTAGAGGTCCCCAGGTAATACTAATCTCATGCGAATAGTGCTCAGGGCATATCAAGCGATCTCTAACAAAGCAATAGTGATGCATAATACAAAAATGTTTTTCTCACATAAGATTGCTGCGCCATTCCTATCGGATCCAATATTGCATCACTATATCCACAGCAGTGCTTTTTAATTTTAGTCTCTCCACAAATCCAGCGTCGACCTGTGCCTTGTTCACAAAGGAATCCTCAGAGAAATGAAACGAACAAACGCTTTATGTTTTTCCCACATGAGCTGGAAGGTCTTTAAAAATGAACTTTAACCACGCATTTCTAATATCGGAATCCGAAGGAAGGTTATGCAGCGACTGTATTCTTCCACAACAAGGGATGGCACAATATTTAGCTATCTTTAACGGAATGTTTGTTTATTGCTTGCTCACTCTATCTGGTTCTGCGCCACTTCCGTGTTACTTCAGTACTGTCATGCGCGAACCAGTGGGCGGGGCAAGAGAAGTAGTCGTTGATATTCTTTCTGTGGAGGCGGTGTTCAACCTATCAATGTCGTCATAGATAGGTGCATTCCAGAACCTGGCGTTCACTGGGCCTGGTGTCAATAACAATTGTAATCTAAGTAACAAGGGCGTTTTCAGTTCTGACACTTACATGATGTTCGCGTGAATACGATTCCCTCTTATACAACAAAAGCTCGGGTTAAAATTGTGGTATTAATTCATGGCACCTTTAAAACAATAAAAAATCTAATTTCTAACATCAGGGCAATGAGTAAGAAGTTTTAATGGACTGGAGATGTTGTAAATCTGCTTGAAACAGGATGTGTGTCTATATTGTCTCAACACACAGCGAGGAGAAGAATTTAAGTGGCCAAAGACTCTTCAAAGAGCACAGATGGAAAATTGCAGTAATCAGTTGAATTTTGGGGTCAGAAAGCATTTAATAAAAATAAAGGAAAACGTCTTGGTTATGGATGTAACCTCAGTTCCCTGATGGAGGGAACGAGACGTTGTGTCGAACCGACAGATTGAGGGTTTGTCTTGAGAACCTATCATCTTCTGAGTATTTTGAAAAGGCCAATGAAAATTGGCGAATGAAATTTGCATGCCGGACTCCTCCCCGGATGTCCGGGTATAAAAGGGAAGCCGGCGTGCTCATTCATTCACCGTTTGGTCTGAGAAGCCTGAGAGCATCCCCCGGACCGCTGGGGTGGGCGGCCAGTGTTGTGGCATGAGGACACAACGTCTCGTTCCCTCCATCCGTGAGGTTACATCCGTAACCAACACGTTCCCTTTCTGTCGGTCTCTTGACGTTGTGTCGAACCTACAGATTGGGGTTCCTATGGAAAACGCCACAGCGCTGAGCTGCGTCACAATCTCTAGCGGAGCGACGTTGACTGGCCTGGGCGAGTCAGACGTAAGAGCTAGCGCGAAATTGTAACCATCCAGTGGAGAGGTAGGGGGTCCCAGAGCTTTTGTGAAAAGATGGGAAGCCCCTGCCACCGGCCGTTACAGGCGGAGGCCTTAATTCTCTAACCAGCGAGAAGCCGCCCGGCACCGTAAGGGCCACTGGGTAAACATTATTCCCCCTTGGGGGAAAAAATGCTGCAGAGACCACTACCTACCGTAGGGAGGAATATTGGAGACACCACATGGTCTCGCCATCAGGGGAGAACTCATGGAAAAATGTGCGGACTAAGGAGTTAACCGCAAGGTGGGAGTCCACCTAGGGAGGTCATGGGTTGCCGAGGTGGGAACCAATCATGAGCATACATCAGACAGAACAGCCCACGGAGGGGGGGTTACCACGTCTGGAGCACTAGGTCTGGTTAGAGCTATGTGGCAGATAACTCAACTGTTCCCCGGCCTAAGGGGGCAAGGCTGCTCTGCCCAGCCTGTCCCGAGGAAGGTGCTTAGTGATGGATGGAATGCCTGTTCTTTACCCAGTGGGGAAAGAAGGGAGGCGTAATAGCCGCTGATCCCCCTAGAGGAAGGGGGAAGGGCTTTCGCAGGCATACGCCCTACCGGCTGCCGGTCCTACACGTTGACCTGCAGGACGCGGGCTGATACCGGTTCCGCGCGTAGGTATTATAACATCGCAGAGTTGTTGGGCATAGCCCAACCCGCAGCTCTGCAGATGTCTGCCAGAGAGGCGCCCTGAGCCAGTGCCCATGAGGAGTGTGCCTCACTCCCAACGGGCAGGGGCGATTTTGAGATTGGTATACCATAACGACGGCATCCACGATTCAGTGCGCCAGCCTCTGTTTGGAGACAGCCCTCCCTTCTGCTGACCTCCAAAACAGACACAGAGCTGCTCAGAGCTTCTGAAGCTCTGCGTGCGGTCCAAGTAGTGGCGCAGTCCGCGTACTGGACACAACATGGATGGGGTTGGGTCTTCCTCCCCGGTGAGGAGTGCCTGCAGGTTCACCACCTGGTTTCTCGGGAGAGTGGTGGGAACTTTGGGCAAGTAGCCGGGACGGGGTCTCAGGATAACGTGAGAATCCCTGGGCCCGAGTTCTAGGCAATCTGTGGACATGGAGGGTGCTTGCAGGTCCCCTACCCTCTTGGAGGTGAGCGCCATCAGGAGAGCCGTCTTTATCGAAAGGTGAGAAAGAGCGGCAGCGCCGAGAGGCTCGAAGGGGGCGGGGCCTTTTGAGGCCCGCCGCCTAGGTCACAAGAGGGTACGGAGCGCGGATGAGGCGTTCGCCTTCTCGCGCCCCTTAGGAACCTAATGACCAGGTCATGCTGTCCCAGAGGCTTCCCAGCAACTGGGTCGTGATGAGCGGCCGTAGCGGCTACATACACTTTCAGTGTGGAGGGGGAGAGGATACTCCCCAGTCTCTCTTGAAGAAGGGACAGCCCGTTCCCGATCGAGCAACTCCGCGGGTCTTCTCACCGAGAAGAGCACCAGGACGAGAAGAGGCGCCACTTATGGGCGTATAGTCGCCTAGTGGCCGAGGCCCTAGCCTGAGTGATGTCCCAACCAGACAGGGGGTGGGCCACTCAGGATCTCCTCGTCCCGTCCAGACATGGAGGTTCCAGGGTTCTGCCTGGGATTCCGTAACGTGCCCCTTCCCCTGGGAAAGCAGGTCCTTTGCCAGGGGGAGCGGCCAGGGGGAGTTGTTGTCAAGAGCCTTAGCTCCGAGAACCAAGTCCTGGTTAGGCCAATGGGGTGTAACTAGTACCACTTGATGCTCCTCTTCCCTGGCCTTGCACAAGACCTGTGCAATGAGGCTCACTGGGGGGAAGGCGTACTTCCGCTTGTCCCGTGGCCAGCTGTGTGCAAGAGCATCCGTGACGAGGGGTGCCTCAGTCAGGGAGTACCAAAGTGGATAATGGGTGGAGTCCGGGGAGGCAAACAGGTCCACCTGTGCCTGGCCGAACTGCTCCCAAATGAGCCGGACTGCGCGGGGATGGAGTCGCCACTCTCCGCGAGGCTTCGACTGACGAGAGAGCGCATCAACTGTCTGGTTCAGGACGCCTGGGATGTGTGTGGCTCGCAGGGAACTGATCACCTGCTGACTCCAGAGGAGGAGGCGCCGGGCGAGTCGTGTTAGCTGCCGTGAGCGAATGCCACCCTGACGATTGATATACGCCACGGCAGCTGTGCTGTCCAACCGGACCAGCACGTGCTTGTCCTGCACGAGAGGTAGTAGCCTCCTCAGTGCAAGTAGCACAGCCAACAACTCTAGGCAGTTGATATGCCAACACAGGCAGGGGCCTGTCCACCGCCCCGACACTGCGTGCCCGTTGCACACAGCACCCCAACCCTGCAGGGAGGCATCCGTCGTCACCACGACGTTCCTGACCCCTGCCCTAAGGGGACCCTTGTCTGCAAGAAGGTCATGGGAGACCAGGGGGTTAGGGTGCGTCGGCAGAAAAGCGTGATGACCATACACCTGACTCTGTAGCCAGTGTTGGAGCGGTCGCATGTGCATCGACCCGAGGGGGACCAGAGTCGAGTTCCATACTGAGAAAGAGGATGCTCTGCACCGGGGAGAGCTTGCTCTTTTCTCAGTTGACCTGTAGCCCCAACCGATCTAGGTGCCGGAGCACCAGGTTCTTGTGTGTACACAACAGATCTCGAGAGTGAGCCAAGATGAGCCAGTCGTCGAGATAGTTTAGTACCCGCACACCTCCTTCCCTGAGGGCTTCCACGACCTTCGTAAAGACCCGTGGAGACAGGGACAGACCGAAGGGGAGGACCCTATACTGATATGCCCGTCCCTCGAACGTGAACCGTAGGAATGCCGATGTCGAGGGAGGATAGAGACATGAAAGTACGCGTCCTTCAGGTCGATTGCCATGAACCAGTCCTGACACCTGACGGACGTCAGGATGCGCTTCTGCGTGATCATCCTGAAAGGCAGCTTGTGTAGGTGCCTGTTCAGAACACACAGATCCAAGATAGGGCGCAGCCCCCCCGCCTTTCTTGGGGACAATGAAGTACAGGCTGTAAAACCCGTTGAACATCTCGGCTGGTGGGACGGGCTCAATCACTCCCTTCGCCAGAAGGGTGGCGACCTCGCGTGTGGCGAACTGGATCACGTAGCCGAGACGGATCGTCTTCCCTAGCCAGCCTGACAGTCTGGGAAGCCGGAGCCAGGCTCCCAGAAATGTGACAGGGGGACTAAACGTTCTATCTTTTTCATCGTCCCCCCGGGGGGTGGTTTGATGGCTAGCAGTACGGATTCCTTGCCGGGGGAGGTCCCCCGGGGAAGAGATTGGCTCTGCTGTTTTTCCTGCCTGGCGACTGCACAGCTCAACGCACTGTCTGACTGAGAGTGCTGAGGGCTGGTGTTTATACTCGACATTGCGCTTCGCCGTGACGCAACGTCGAGTTGCTGTTCACCGTCGTGCAGAGGGTGGGAGCGGCTGTGATAACCCAGAGAGAGAGGAAACTCTCTTTTTAGAGAGTAAGTGGGCGCTAGCCCCCCGGATCCGTCCCTATCCGATTTCCCAGTGATGTGGCTGGGGTCGGGCCCAATGGTAGCCTCGATCCCCCTGAGGTCTTCCCATGAGGGCTGCTTCTGCTTTCGCCGCGGCTGCTGATGGGGCGATGGTCTCCTCTTTGCTGTCTCTTCCAGGGGGGCCGCCTGAGTGGGGGGCGCCAGAGCTGGAGGGCGTCGAAGAGGACCAGGGCTGCTGGGAAGCAGACGGTGCACGGGACTCGACGACCGAGGCGGCTGAGTCGCGGCATGGGAGGACTGCTTCTTTACTGTCGAGAACTGCGGCTCGACAGTATCACCAACCAGCCCCCCCCCTTGCGAGATGGGTGCGTCGAGAAAGCGGACCTTCTCGGCGTTACTCATCTACGCAAGGTTCGGCCAGAGGAGTTTCTCATGGACCATAAGTATGGACATCGTCCGAACCAGGGCCCGCGTGGTCACCCGTAGAGCGAGGTCGGTGGCGGCGCGGAGTTCCTGCATAAGCGCTGGGTCGGTCTTACCCCCGTGGAGCTCTCTCAATGCCCTGGCCTGGCAGGAGCCATAGCGTGGAGAGAGGAGGCAGCTTGGTCCGCCGCAATGTAAGCTCTCGACACCAGAGATGCCGAGACCCCACATGCTTTGGATGGGAGTCTAGGTCGAGCCCCCCCAGGTGGCCGCCGCCTACGGGCACGAGTGCACCGCGGCGGCACACTCCACCTGGGGGACATCGACGTATCCTCTAGCTGTCTCAACCTCGAGGGAAGAGAGGGTGACAGAACTTTGTTTGACGTGAAACGTGCCGGAAAGGGGGCGTTCCAGGTCTTACTAAGTTCCTCATGCACTTCCAGTAAACATGGCACCCGGTGGCGGGCGCGGCTTGGAGCCGCGCTCAAACCCAAGGCGCCATGTAGCCAGCCACGAGCGCTGGGAGAGGGAGTGCGGGCTGCAACCCGGGTTCGCAACCCGGGTTCGCAACTGCAACCCAACACTCACGGCGGCCCGGGAAAGCATGGCTGACATTTCGACGTCCGCTTCTTCCTGGGCTCGACCCCCCGAGGGAGGGAGCCCGAGGAATCATCAGAGTCGGATGGCAGTACGTCACCCCCCGATGCTGCAAGAGACATCTCATCATCACGCACCGTGTCCGAATACGTGATTGAGGAATAAGACGGTGGGACCGTCTCCTGGGGAACGGTCAGACGAGCGAGACGAGGTGCGAATGGTCCGTGAGCCAGTGGCTGGCGGATTATCGCTCACAGTAATCCTCATATCACCCTCGCTGCTTGCCGTAGCGGACGGCAGGGCCGTAGTCCTGCCACCACAGAATGGGGAGCAAACGAGGTGGTGGCTGAGTCCCGTGAGAACACAGCCACCCGTGACACAACGTCTGAATCGTCAACCGCCCGCAGTACGGGCAGGACGTATCCACAACGTCTGCCCCAGCGTACTGGAAGCAGGCATCGTGTCCGTCCCCCTCCTTGATGAGTGTGTTGCACCCATGAGAACAGCGGGACAAGCCACGCTGGAGAAATTTAGCTCTTTTAGAAAAGGAAATTTGCTCGAACACCTCCGGAACTGCCGAGACGCCCAGGGGAGAGTCACTGCAGGAAGGGACCGTCCGCTGCACCACGTCGTGGATTCCAGCAGGAAAATTATCACTAAAGATCACTGTGTAGCTCATCGATGCGTAGGCTCCGAAGAACAAAAGGTGAATGAATGAGCACGCCGGCTTCCCTTTTATACCGGGACATCCGGGGAGGAGTCCGGCATGCAAATTTCATTCGCCAATTTTCATTGGCCTTTTCAAAATACTCAGAAGATGATAGGTTCTCAAGACAAACCCCCAACCTGTCGGTTCGACACAACATTGAGAGACCGATAGAAAGGGAACTGCACCTCCATCACCACAAGTTGTTTGGGTCACTGTTCAAGAAACCAATCTTCTGCTCTCCTGCAAAAACAAAGTCCACCATATTAATCTGTTATACTGGAACTTCAACCAGGACTGGGCTCTATGGCCATATGAAATGAAATATAGTTTTTTTTGGCAGCAATAACACAAGATATGTTTGGTGCATACAGGGATAACAATATGCCCCATGTCCACAGTTAAAAATGTCGCCAGATCTTTATTGTTGTGAACCTACTTTTATACCAGGTCCTGGACATCTTGTTCAGATACAGTACATGGCATCATGTTTTATATCAAATACCAACAAATAAAAAAATCTGAACCTGACTTGCTCTGCTAGAAATATTATAATGGGTCGTGGTTAGATCTTCCATCAGCACACTGGTTGAAAATAAACATCAAAATCAACAAATAATGTGTCACTGAACGCAAAATCAAGATCCTGCCATAGCCATCCCAGTTCCCTGATCTGAACACTATAGAAAATGAGTGGGAGGAACTGAAGATAAGAGAGCACCAACATTTTAAGGATCTTAAGAGATTCTGTATGAAGGAATGGACTCGGGTGACTTGCCATATATTTTCAAACCTCGTCAGACATAAAAGAAAAGACTCAAAGCTGTTTCTCATGCAAATGGAGGTTGCAGAAAGTTTCGAATACAAGGGTGCCAATAATTATGAACAGGGTGTATTAGAAAAATTATAATAAAATAGATCAAATAGAAAATTATAATAAAAAATAGATTATTATTTTTTCATAATGTGATATTCCCCCCCACTTCAAATTGTTTTACCGTAATGAAATGTTGGATTTTTGCAGATTTGTTTGTATAAAAGATCAAAAGGAGAACAATGCAGATTTATTTTTACAGCCTGTGCTCATATTTACCAAGGGTTCCAATATTAGTGGGGGGCACTGTATACTGTATCTTCAGAGGTGTATAAACACCTTGCATAATGAAGTGTTATGTTTTTATTACCTTAGAATGAGCTATTTCTATCTACACACAGCGCAGGTCCCCTTGCATGGAATTTGCCATGTTGTTTCTACAGTAGCCCTAAACAGACAAACTGCTCTACAGAGCGCTTTTCGTATCTCCTTCGGCAAAGAATTGAAAACGTGATTGTAGCGAGGAAGGCGGGACGAGAGCCGTGGGGCAGGAAGGCGGGGCCGGTGGCGTGAGTGATAATGAGTATCAGCTGTACGCGCACCGGTCCCGCATGCCTCACGGGGAGCTAGGGAGCATAAGAGGACGAGCGACGGGACTGCCGACGAGAGAGGACCGGGCCCGGAAATGTTAAGTTTTATTTATGTTTGTGTGGCCGGCAGTCGACCGTGAGGTGGCTGCCGGCCTTTTACTTCCGTGTTTTTGTTTGTTTATTTTTGATTAAAGTTTATTGTTTAAATGTTCGCCGGTTCCCGCCTCCTTCCTTCCCTACATTGAACTTTGTTACAGTGATCTTAATCCTGTGTCAGCCACCGTAGGGCTTCGAAAGGGAAGCGGTGGAGTGAGCCGTTGGTTGCAATTCACAACCTCACCGCTAGGTGCCGCTTTTAATGGCAATGATGTATTAGGTCTCTACCAAAGCAAAATCTGACCTACATTGGTTAATTTACTAGACAGAGCAACTTTAGGTGGACAACAGTATTTTTTACCAAAAAATGTACTTAAGTAAAAGTATGAAAAAAACTGATTTTTAATTGACTGTACTTAAGTCATAAAGGTCGGCATGTATTTGAAATATCGGATAAAGTAGACTACAGATACTTAAAAAATGTACTGAGTAAAAATATTTCATTACTGTATTGTAAGTAAAATGGAAATCAAATGGAAAAGTATAGTTTAACAATTTACTATGCTGTTTCTGTTTATTCACAGAGAGTTAGTTCATTCAGCACCAGGCGATCCTCTGTGCACTTGACTTGATATTGCCCTCCCTTTTGGCCAAGCCGTACAATGCATTAATCCTCATTGTGTCTATCTGACAAGCAATTTAATATTGTTTCAGGAATACATGCACAAATAAGGTATGTTCGATTGCATGGTACGTGAATGTAATCTCAGATATGTTGTTGTGATGCTCAGTAATTAGTTAGTGATAAGTCAGTGTGAACACACTGTGCACGTCACAGCGCGTGTGATCTTTTCACATTGTGCTCAGTCCTAACACAAAGCCCTGCTGTACAGGGGAGGGGGTGTGATGAGACGGGTGTCCCAGGCCCATTGTATGGTAATGCGGGAGGGAGTACGTGCCACTTTCTCTTGTTGGGCACCCTTCCCCCACCGCACTACTAGCGTAATCCCCCTCCTTGCTGTCTGGCTGCTGAGAGTTGATTCGATTGCCTCAGAACCTCTGGGATGATGGGACACATGCACACAATTTAATTAACACTTTATGCTGGATGTTGAAAGTCCTGGCGTTTGTGGTGATGATTATGAAATGGCATACTGATAAAAAATAAAAAGAATTTGCATGAATTTTTAATGCTGGTCCAAGCTGGTTTATATTATAGTTATGTTATGGTTTAAACCCTGCTGGACACCAGTACACCTGCATCCCATGCTGGGAAGTTGTATTTTTACCAATTGCTAAGGGTCATTAGTTTCTGAAACCTTGAGTTTCAGAATTAGACTGCTACAGCCATAATGCTTTCCAACTCAACATTTTCCCTCTGTCGTCCTGCTGTTTTTAGAGATGTAATAATCCAGCCATACTACAGTAGCTAGTCGATGTTGGAATTCATTTGTGGATGTTCAACATCCTGAAGCCCTTTTACAGAAAGACCATACATAATGTTGATCCCTGCCCACTCATACACGTACAAACAGTCTGCCAGGTTTTAGATAATCATTCACGACTAAATGGGATGAGAGTGCTTCGCCAAATTAAAGAAACTGGCTTCTGATTCACTCTGTCAATGGCTGAGACTGTATTCATCTGATGCCAAGAAACCAAGCTATAGTGACGGATGCCAAGAGGGTAATTGTTAAAATAAAAAGATTGGAAATTATCTTTATGTGACAGGTCAAGTTAGGTTGATCTGTGAACAATGGGAAAAGTTGTTTCTGGTTTCTGGGACATTGAAAGGTACTTGTTAGCATATGTGTATTTATACATTGGACTATGTGGATCTCCAAGAGTTGCCCTTTAAAGCATACTAAGCGCATTATAGTTAAAAAAAAAAACATTTACTTTGTAATATATTTCCAATAAATACAGCAGTAAAAACTGTAATAGAAATTGTATACAAATATGCCAACCTATAAAAATAATTTATACAGTACTGTACATGAATATATGGTCATATAATATCAGATTTCTCCACTTGCCTCATTTCCTTCTCTAGTACTGAACTGGCCTCATGTGGAACCACGTGAGGAACCACAGATTATTTGACTTTTTTTACTAGTTGTGATTTTAGTTGTGTGCTGATCTGACGTTGCTGATCTGTAAAAAACAAGTTAGACATAGTGGAATGCTTTAATATTAGTCAAACCCCAAAACCAACAGCCAAAGTTTGACTTCCTGAGCTTCTTTCCTTTTATTCTCCATTAGTAACCCTTAAGCTCGATCTGTGTGAGATGTGTCAGATTCTCCATTGTCCCACTGATTTTGTTTACGTATGGTAAGTGGGTCATTTCACTCGAGCAGAATTTGCTTTGGGTTGGCATGGCAACATCACTGGCCGATTAAATGCGTAGATGAGTCGGTTCATAAATCTGCCGGATGCTCAATGCAAATATAATATGCATTTAAATAAAAAAGTATACATGAATGCCTGAGCAACTCATTTGCATTAATGCAGTGGGACATTTGTTTCTATCATTGAGGTGTTGTTTAAAGGTGTGATGAACAGGGCTTGTTTATTGTTTTATACTGTTGTATGAGGTCTACTTATGACATTCGCATGATTTTTACATTCAAAAACATCAAAATCAATAAGTAATTGGCTATTTTCTACCCAGGTTTTGAGGCCGCTTGACAAACGATCGATTTGAATGGGTGTTCCGCCATGAAGACTTGGAAGTAAATGCCCACTGCTATGATTGGATAGCAGTTTGCGTAGTAAACTTAGTTGGAGCCTTCTGTGAATTTGGCTAGAGACGTAATGATAGGTTACACATTCGCCCTATTCGCACATGATTAGTATTATCTGAGGACCTTGTGTGATTTATAAATTACCTATCCACATCTGTATTTCATGTGGCGCATTCGCACGGGATAAATGAAGCCTGTGATTTTACTCAAATTTACTGACTTATTTCCCGGATGTGAAGGCAAGGCTTTGCGTATAGCTTGTATAGCCTATAGTTGTATGGTGTTTAATGATATCCGTACCTGTCAACATTTGAGCCCGGTGATCGCGAACCGGACATAAGATCACCGCGATCGCGAATCTCAAATGTTACGAGAGTTTCCATGATAAATAAACAAACGGGAGACTCCCGGTAACTTATGGATATGACCCAGCACCCGAAATAATACCAAAACACTTCAAAACAGCCTCCATTATTTGCAAACGGTGGATAAAACCTTGAAAAATGATATATGAGCCCGCCAAATCACAGAGATCTCTAACAAAGCAATAGTGACACATAGTACAAATATGTTGTACTCACATGAGATTGCTGCGCCATTCCTATCGGATCCAATATTGATGGCACAGCACTGCTTTTTAATTTTAGTCTCTCTGCAAATCCATCGTCAACCTCTGCCTTATTCACAAAGGAATCCGCGGTAATGTTTTACCCACGTGAGCTGGAACCTCTTTAAAAATAAACTTCAACCACGCATTACTAATGTCGGAATCCGAAGGAAGGTTATACAGCGACTGTGTTCTTCCACAACCAGGCACTGACTCCACAATATTTAGCTATCTTTAACGGCATGTTTATTGCTTGCTCGCTCTATGTGGTTCAGCGCAACTTGTGTTACTTCAGTAATGCGCAAACCAATGGGCGGGGCTAGAGAAGTAGTTATGATATTTTTCTGTGGAGGCGGTGTTCAACCTATCAATGATAGGTGCATTCTAGGACCTGGCGTTCGCTGGGCCTGGTGTCAATAACAATTGTAATTTCAGTAACAAGGGCGTTTTCAGTTCTGACACTTACAGGATGTTCGCTTGAATATGATTCCCTCTTATATAAGAAAGCTCAGGTTAAAATTGAGGTCTTAATTCATCGCCCCTATAACTGAGCTCTGGACTGTAATGCTATTTGGCTCTTGTGTTTCAATACTTTACATGCCCCCACCTTTCACATTCAAATCCTATTGAGGTTAATGCAGGGGCGTAGCTACATGGTATGTCTACCTATCTGGCCACCTCTGTTGTGCGAAGCAGTTTTAAGATGTGTGTTGGAGTTTACGGAGTGCTGCGCAGATCATTTAGAGTATGCACTGAAAGTAACGCAAGAACATTACTCTTGCGTTAATACGATGTCACACGCTGACTCACTGACGCAAACAGTCTGAACGCTATAGCTGAACAGCTGCTAACCACTTCGTGACAGTGTCTGTGTACCATGGAAGTTCATCGCGAGCAGAAGGATCAGGTCAGTCTTGTTTAACTGGATTTCATTCATTAATTACATTTTCGCGAAAGTTTAAGTTGGGGTACTGCAATGTTTATTTTCTATAAAAAATGCTAACTTACTGCAAATGATAGCTAGCAAATTATTTTAAAATAATGTTAGCACATGAAAGCATTGCAAATAAATTGTTTACTTTACGTTCTTTGTGTATGTTTTTTTTACCAGCAAACTATGTGCAATGAAGAATTGGTGTAAATTACAGTAGAAGTTAAAGAATTTCTGTCTGTAAGGATTTTTTGGTCACCCTAATAAAAACACTGGGTCTTAACTGGCCACCTCTAAAAAAACAGTTCTGGCTACGCCCCTGGGTTAATGGGAGAAGCTGCTCAGTATTTTAATTAGCCACCCGTGCGGCACTTTACAATCATGACTGCTCTGCTCTGCTCTTTTTCTGAGAGCTAATGTAACCATTAAATAATTATGACCTTTGACCTCAGTGGGCGGGGGGCATAATCCCCTCATGACTGTTTGACAAGAGTCTGGCAGATGGAGCGTATGAACGAGAGGGATATGGATGGGATGACTGGGTCAGAGGGACTGCCTTTTGTTATTGTACATAGTATATTTCCCCATTCAAGCCCTTTATTGATATGGGTCAGTCAGTAGGTCCAAGCCTGCTTAGCGTTTCCTCTGGTTACCCAGATTTGTCTTTGTAAACAACATACAGATTAACGTTTACATCATTATTTTATAATAGATAAATACTATGCATAATAATTGTGCCTATTAATTTCAAGATCAAGATTAGTTTCAAGATAAAGATAAATGATGGTCTGTTTATTTTTCTCTGCCAAATGATAGGCTTCATGCTTAAACCCATGCATAAACCCTCTCAGAACCTAAAGCCCATTTTTGGGTCGCGACCCACCAGTTGAGATTGCTTTACCTGACACAGTCCTTTCAGACAGACCCTGCCAGAAGTGCTAATAGACTTCTTTTGCAAGGCTCACACTGTTCATTTATAGGAGACCCAAGAAAGAAATAGACAAAGAGAAAAAAGGAAAGACAGGGAAATGGAGGGGGCTTGTGGTGGGAGAGTTGAATTATTGATAGTGATGGCAGGCCCCTCTCCGTGTCGCACTGCACTGCTTTTGAATAATGGATGCCGCCTCCTGCATGTGCTCGGCTCACTCGCCCATTTGTCTTGCTGCTGTAACGTATGCTCAACCAAGCCCATTGATGGGGAAACGAAACGCGGAGCGGTGAAGAATCAACATATGGTCACTGTATGACAGGAACAGACTGGTGATGAAAGCGAATCTGAAGGGAACACTGGACTGGTGACAGTTCCAAACTACTTAGCTCACCTAAGTATTTAATTTTAGCCAGTAAGAATAAGCAAGCAATTGTGAGCAGACAGTTTTGGTTTTGTGGCCAAAAATTAATGTGCAGAACATATGAATGTGGTCACAAAAGTCTAAAACGGGCAAAAATAAACAGACCATTTTAGGAAACAGACACAATGGAGATTACCATGCTGAGCAATATGTATCAAACGTTGTCTTTTTGATTTATCCAGTAAGCCTGTTAGTTGGGGATTCTGTTGTTACAGTCACTCAATTTGACTGTAGCAGCTGCTCCCCAAATATAATAGTTTTGCCCTTTTATGTATCCCGGTCAAAATTTAACAAGGGCTTAGCGCAGAAATGTACGGTGGCGTATTGCTGCCACGTACATTTAATTTTTTCCACTCAATTATGTCGTTAAACGAGATAATATGACGTTTTAACTAGAGATGCACCGATTGCAATTTTCTTTGCCGATTCCGATTTTATTACAAGTGAAACCTGCCGATTCTGATTTTTGCCGATTCCGATTTTCTATCCACAAACTATAATTGACAGTATACTGTATATAGAACCATATTAACTTTTCTTCAATACACATTTTTTTTTATTTTCATTGAATAAATGATTGAAAATTACAATTTCCCCAAATTTCCCTAAATGCAGTTCTCCAAGCTGCATTAAATTACAGAATCTTCTCTTTCCCAAACAACTCTTAAATTGAATAACTCTGTGACTGAAAAGAAGTACAAATAATAAAATATAACTAAACATGTCACTTAATTTACCTTTTTCATGTTTGTACTCATCTCACAAAAGTCTAAGATAACAATAAAATACTTCAACTTTATTCTCGTCTGTTTCCGTTTATGAAAATAACATTGCTTTATTTCATTTTTTCTGAAATGTAAAATAAATTGTCTTTATCTTGTGTCTGTAGGATTAAAAGAAGTGGGTTGATTTTTGCTGCAACTTCAATAAAAAAGTAAAAAAATCTTATGAGTGAATTCTACTCTAAAGATGTAAATGTATTTGCAGTTTTTTTGTGTTAGTAAAGAGCTCAATCAGATATATATCACATATATTGGTTGATTTATTCATTTATATTTTGGATTTTTAAAAACAAGTAGAAGTCGTGTTGAATGTCATTTTACCTAGGTGAAATGACCACAGTTTTAACGTAAGACAAGGAACCAGGTTGAATGGAATTTACGTTTGTTTTACACAGAGTGAACGACTTCAACATGAGTTTAGCATGTGTCAGAGTTTAGCATGATGCTAATAGCATCACTATTAGCATACATACCCCATGTAGACGGAGCAGCGAGAGATGAACTACAGTGCACCTTTTTGTCTGTACAGTACATGGTGCGTGTGCACGCGCGTGCAGTCAGCGGATATGAGAGATGCGCGTCAGTCAGCAGAGACTCGCGGTCCGGTGGACCCACATGCGAGTATAAACGAGCCGTGAAAGACAGGCTGAGCGCGCGCACGTTTACATGTTTACTTGCGGCCTTGAGTGTACTGACGGCTGTGACGTTCTTGCCCGCATCACGGGAAACATAAGATCGGCTTGGAATCGGCGAGACGTGAGACAGACCGGCCGGTGTTCCCCCTATGTTTCCTCCTATTAGAGTTGTTCCTCATAGCGCCCGCTACGCAAACAGCGTGTAGAGGGCGGGCGCGTGCACGTTCCACTGGTGATTTTCAATTATTTGTTGAAAATACCAGATATTCTCATACCATGAATTATATATATTTTCACATTTCCTGTTTTGTATGACTTCTAGCCATTCTTTGGTCTGTTCAGTTTGTTTTAAAATGTATTTTGTAGAACAACGCAAAATGTTGAAAAGCAATATAAAATACGTTTAAATAAATAAGGATGAATTTAAATACATTGTAAAATGGTTAGTTATGTGTATGGTAATTGAAAATCATCAGTGGAACGTGCACGCGCCCGCCCTCTACACGCTGTTTGCGTAGCGGGCGCTATGAGGAACAACGCTGAGGAAACATAGATTTTTAGATTTTAGATTTAGATTCAATTTATTGTCATTGCACATGTACAAGGCAACGAAATGTGACCTCTGCATTTAACCCATCCAGAGAGTAGTGAACACACGTACCCCCGGAGCAGTGGGCAGCTATCACTACAGCGCCCGGGGAGCAAGTAGGGGTAAGGTGCCTTGCTCAAGGGCACCTCAGTTGTTACCCGCCGGCCCTGGGAATCGAACCGGCAACCTTCTGGTCATGAGTCCGCCTCTCTAACCATTAGGCCACAACTGCCCCTATAGGGGAACAGACTTCGACAAAACACCGGTCACCGGTCAGGCCGATCATACGAAAAACCGACCGATTCCGATCTCTTGCCGGTCAATCGGTGCACCTCTAGTTTTAACGAGATAATATGTCGTTAAAACGAGATAATTTTCTTGTCTATATGGCACATTTTTCCCGTTTTAACGAAATGCTATATCATTTTAAACAATATATTTTTCTCACTTAGGTTTTCATTAATAGATAATTCAAAAGGAATTGCATAAATCCGATAAATGAATTCAGTTTTTTGACGAGATGTCTATTAGAGTCTAGACTGGAGTTTAATAAGATAAAACAATTAAAACTGTATCCATTTATTTGTTTCCATTTTATTTATTCGCTTGTCCAGCACGCACGTTCTCTGTTCTGAAAAGAGCCACACTCTGGCATCATTAAAACATTAACGGTTATTTCGTTTTACCTCAGTGCATGATATTACTTAAGCGGTTTATTAAGTGCTGTGCTAAGTTTTATTAATCGTCATATTTTATACATTTAATAGAAAATTATTTAAATTATGCATAAAATTGAATCTTTAATGCACAGGTTAAATCACAAATTAATTTAATCCTCCATGCGAGGGACGATGTGTTTAAATACAATTATAAAAACTATTTTAACTGTTTGGTTGAATATGGTCCGTTCCATTTACGTCTTCAGGAGGAAATCATCAAGACCCAGCAATGTCCAAATCATCCCGACGAATATGGGAATCACAAAGTTAAATCGCTGGAACGTTATTTGGTACGTCGTGGCAACTAATATGGTCCGGTCGTCACTGTGGTAGCTGAGCGCCATTAGTGGCATTATTCCTTGTTGATGAACTAGACCGTTATGGGAAGCTTCGTTGATATAAACTACTACATCTGAAATGTATTCAGGCTGGATTTGTTGTCAGTCAAACATTTATTAAATATTCTGGATCCGTAAATCGCTGTCTTGATTTTGGCTACACTGTAAAAAAGAAATCCCGTAAAAAACGGATAAAGTACTGGCAGAAACTTACCAGTACGTTTTTCCTTTATTTTATGGACATTTCCATTAAAATGCAATTTAATGCAGTGCAAAATGTAAAATACAGGTTAAACAACTGTAAAAATGAATACAGAAAATTCCTTCATATTAATACAGTAGGCCTATATTGTGCCCTATTTTTACAGATTTTTTAGAGGGTACCGTACAGCGGGCCGTGGTTCGAAAACATGACATTTTACCTATGTCCATCTAGAAAACATGTCGCTTTCACGTAATAGGTTAATGTGTAATTACTATGAGAGGTCATATTGTCCCTTTATAACAAGAAAATTATTTCGTTTTAACGACATATCTCGTTTTAACGACATAATATCTCGTTAAAACGACATATTATCTCGTTTTAACGACATAATTGAGTGGAAAAAATAAAATGTAAGTGGCAGCAATAAGCCACCACAGAAATGCCACTGAAAGAGAGAAAAATGCTAAAGATGTTTAATATACAGCAAGGAAAGAAGTACATTTCTTTTTAACATTTGTTATCAATTTGTTATATTTCTATTTCAAAATACTAGTTAGGGGTTTAGCACATCTGCAGTAATAGTACAATAATAGTGGTTAGTGTAGTATTTTTAAAAAAATATTGACCACTTATTAAAAAACACTCAAATGAAAGACACTGACTAATAAAAGACAAAGAAATGTATATATGTTCAATTTATTTATCAGGATGATCACCCAGAGATGTTCCAACATGTTTTCGAGGGGTCTCAACATGGAACAATATGGTAAAAAGAAAATAACATTTTAATTAAATCGACAAACAAACAACACAAAATCATTAGTTAATGAAAACATTACACAACAAACGGTCCAAAATGGATCAGTAAATATAATACCCATACAGCACAGTAGTAATGTTAGTAGGGTGCATATTATATTTGCTTTTAATGCTCGCTCAGGTTAGATAAACAATCAAAATATGTATAATAATACATGGAAAAAACTGTAAACTCTTTTCTTCTATTATTTGGCAAAAAGGTAACTACAGCATTATGAGAGAATATGGGTTTTATTAGAAAAACTCACAGTAAAGAAAGCATACACTGGCTAGTTTAATTTGTTATTAATATTTGTTGATCCACTCGTGTAGCTTTTGCCAAGCTTCCATAAGATTTTCCCAAAGCTGAGTTTCAGTGTAGGCCAAGTACAACTATACAACATGAATGAAATGTTTTAAAACATCATTAATAATATACACTGCCCATCCAAAAAAAGTCACACACACTAATATTTCCTTGGACCGCCTTTAGCTTTGATTACGGCACGCATTCGCCGTGGCATTGTTTCAATAAGCTTCTGCAATGTCACAACATTTATTGTCCTCCGGAGTTGCATTGATTTTTCACCATCATCTTGTATTGATAATGGGAGAGTCGGACCACAGTGCAAAGTCTTCTCCAGCACATCCCAAAGATTCTCAATGGGTTAAGGTCTGGACCTGATGTCTCATGCTCCCTGAACAACTCTTTCACAATTTGAGCCATATGAATCCTGGCAATGTCTTGGAAATGCCTATGCCATCAGGGAAGAAAAAAATCCATTGATGGAATAACCTGGTCATTCAGTATATTCAGGTAGTCAGCTGACCTCATTCTTTGGGCACATAACGTTGCTGAACCTAGACCTGACCAACTGCAGCAACCCCAGATCATAGCACTGCCCAGGTGGTGACTTATTTTTGGATGGGCAGTGTATGAAAATAATTAAAAGAACATAGTGTCTATTTACGCTGAGTACAAATAGCCCGCCTTGTTGGCAGAGACTATTTACACTAGCTCCTCCCACCAATATGTGATTGGAATAGAGAAAGTGTAAGATTGACGCCATTTCAAACAGCAACTCGACTGGCATGAAGTGTGAAGTCTGTAAAGCGCGGCATGGGAGACTGGGGTTCTAATTCTGCTGAAAACCTTCTTTAACCTTTTTTATTACTTTACAGATCATAAAGGCGTTTGTTTACAATAAAATTGATTTAAGACTTAAAATTCATTTTTATTCATAAACTTTAGGTTTAGGGGAAGATTAGGGGTAGGTATAGGGCTTTAATATCTCAATAAGTTGCCATCATTTTAATAATTTGTATAAATATAATGATTTACTGTCTGTTATTATTGCATAATGTTTAATGCACAACAATACTGAGATGCAAATAGTAACGTTATCGGCCACTATTTATAAGTAAAAAGCATCTAACTACTATTTCTGCTTAACCCAAAGAAAACAGGCCCTACAGCTATTTTTGGTTAGTGTATATAGCATATCGCTTAGAAATGCTGCTATTTTCACTTCGTGTAAACAGAACTTACTACTATTTAAACTTAGTGTAAATAGCATCTGTCGGTATTTTCACGTAGTGTAAATAGCATCAATAACATCAACAGAGGTCAGTTTAGTAGAGCGGTTTGTGACCCAACGTCTTCTGAGTCACACTGATGCCTGTGACAGCTGGCCTGTCATCTCCACTGAATGAGAAAACAATGTTCAGCTCATCTGCCCTTAAAGCAGCAGTAAATATCTCCCAATTCACTTAGTATACTTGTAAACATGAGTAAATTGCCTGTGAAGTATAGTCATCATCAGAGTTTATGGCTTGTTATATCAGAACATTTAGTCTCTGTAAGTTGTTGACTACTGTTTGTCAAGCACTCCTCTGAAACTCGGGTCATAAAATTCAATACCTGTCATAGTGTTTATAATGCATGCAATTAAAGGAGGTTCATCCAGGAACTGGCCGATAGTAAATTTTGCAAGAGCTGCTCTTATACAAATGCATTTCTGCCCCCGGTCAACAGCAGCTTGTTAAATATATTTCATTAATTCATGTAATCTCAGAGAACGGCTGTATTCAACCTTCACTTATGAAGCTATCCAATTAACGACTTTGGTGTGAAACTGAGAAGCACAAGAAGCAATCAACACAAAGACTTCATGCTAATTCACAGGTTTTAATGAAAGCCTGCCATTTTTGGCTGTCCTTGCCTGTCAACCCAAAAAGAATGATGGGGCATATTAAGAGAATCTCAGGGTCTCGTTTTGCTTGCTGGTCTCACTGTAGCACAACCTTGATATTATTTCCATTGACAATACTTTACAAGCAGGTCTACCAGCAGACGTGTCTTTAGTACTCACAGACCACGTTTACACAATAAATAACGGAAAAGTTTTTCATTTGCATTTTTTAAAAATGTTTCATGTACACACGGCAGCATTGTCAAAACGATGTGCATTTACACAGATCTGTGTAAAACGGATAAAAACGTTGCATTATGCATGCCAGGCCATTGGATGGCGATGTTGCTTTGTAAAGAAAAACAAAGTGTCTGCGCACATACACAGTTATAAGCCAAAAGTGCTTTTAAATACCCTTGGTCGACGTGTGTTTAAAGTCCGGCGAATGTAAATAATGTGTCTCAGCTGGTCTTAGTGGTGCAGTAAAACCACTTTTTGCTAGAGAAACGTTAAAACATATGTCGAGTAGCTCAAGCACACAGTACTGGAGGCTGCCATATTGTTTTGGGTATACTCGTGCGACTAAACACTTGGTCGCAGATTAAATGTGGCCTTTGATAAGCTTGGTAAATTTGAATTTCACGTTTTAATTTTATTTCAGTTTTTTTTGTGGTGATTAAAGGCAAGGCATTTGGCAGTAAGTGCAAACATTCACACAGTGCACACAGATCACACGTGCACAGGCTGCTTAGGCCTCCAATTTCTTTCTTTTAAGATCAAATTAATTCAGACGAATTCAAATTACAAACATTACTTAAACATGTTTGTAAGAGTCTGTATTGTGATTCAAGACCGCAAGAGAGTGCCGGGTAATTGGAAAGTTGTTGTTGACGTTCAGTCTAATGTGACTTAATTATTATTTCTATGTTGTTGAATTTTATCTCATGTCTTCAAATTAAATTAAATGAATTTCATTACAAACATTACAAGTAAATTCTATGATTGTGGGCTTGGAATGGGGTGACATTGCCAACCTTAATCACAGTTCTTTCATGTTTTTCACGCTGAGTGGATTTAGGGTGTTTGACTGACAGTTTAGTCACAAGCTCTTTTTCGTTAAACCTTCGCAAAACCCACAGACGTTAAGGGTGACTAATAGTAATGATTTATGACAAAAGGCAAACATATGGAGTAGGTTGTCGCCTGACAGAGATGATTTGCATTATACATTTATGTTATGATAATTATAAAATAATTCTAATTAGGATGGTTAAGGGGGATGGTGGTTTTACAGAGGGGATGCTTTTTGACATCATCTTCAACAAGGAGGATACCGTCCTCTCACATCCCCCGTGAAATCAAGCCCTGTGTACAATTATGTTTTGAAACATAAAAATGAATTGTGTGTAAAATGACAGCTTATGTTTTCCTGATATGGCAGCAATAAACAAATGTAGAGAGGGTAAGCTGGGTGAACACTAGAGGAATATCCCAGACCATTTCTATGTATAAACACATTCCTAGGCCTCTGTGGATTTAGCTATCAGATGATGGAGTATAAACTCCAGCAGGGAGGTAATGAGTGTCAGCTGGGCGTCACACCAGCCTCGTTTCCTCCTCCCACGGCTCTGTCACGCCTCCCTCGTCACATATAATACACAGTTAATTCTATTAATTCAGTTGATTGCCTCTTTAATGGCCTCTACCAATGTGATTCAAGAGATTCCCCAGTGTGATTCCCACCATTCCAGGGCAGCCCCGTGTGCCTGATTTACTGTAGTAGTAATAGTGCAATGGAAAGACTTTATAGTAGATAAACACTGGCAGGTCCCTAATGACTTTTGAGTGGTGTTTCTGATTTCTGATGTGTGGTTAGGACAGAGCTTACTATTGGACAGGGATTTCTTCTTCCGCTGTGTGAGATGTTGTTATGGGGCAGCCCTCACTGCCAGCCATAATTATAGCCAAAAATAAATTTATATAAATTGGAGATGCCCGTGTCCATAACTCTATAATCACTATACACACACTATACTATAATCTCTAAACAAGCTGCCCAGGTGTTCCGGATCCGTGTGGCTAATAGAAATGCCATCGGTGTTCTTAATCCAAAAAGAATTCTTTCGAACCGGTCAGTGCTAATTGAGCAAATGCAATCCAGTGCAATCTGTCAAACACACACAGCTCAAAGTAAAAGATAAATCATGATTATGGGAGTTAAATTATAAATGATCTATGTCAAATGGCTCGTATGAAAATGTAGTAGATGGCAGTTATGATGTGCCGTGCACAGGTTCTCACTTACACAGATGTGATGCTCAGCTACTCCTTCTGTTTCTGGTTGATCTGCGGTCACTCAGCGTGCCATTAGTAGCACACTGGGAGCTGCTTCATATTCCAGTCAGGCCAGCAGCTGACTGCAGCTAACAGAAATGCTCGGAGCTCTGCATCTGAACGATGGTGGTGGGTGCTCTCTCA
Organism: Triplophysa rosa; assembly: GCF_024868665.1. Lineage (NCBI taxonomy): Eukaryota > Metazoa > Chordata > Actinopteri > Cypriniformes > Nemacheilidae > Triplophysa > Triplophysa rosa. Next base: position 21,830,376 of record NC_079893.1, on the reverse strand, counting down.
TGTTTTTTTATTTGAATGTACTTGTCGACATTTGTGCATAAAGACGTTTGTTTGGACCTGATGTTTTGTGGGCTAAAAAAGAGAAGGGTAGATATATTCTGTCTGCTGTGACTAGAGGTACTTTGTCAATGGCAGGAGTGCTGTTGTGATTCATTAGTGGATAAGTCCATTTACACTACTTCATCGCCACATATGCTCCTCCTCAGCTGAAGCGACACATGGCCGTTTGGAATGTATAATAATTGTTTTTGTAATTATTTAATATTCTTTATTATATGACATTATGATAGGTGACTTTTTAATAATTTGTGTACTATACTATGGTGTTTTAAGAAGCTATTTAAATCTACTAATTTACCTAAGGCCTAGTCCTGGCTTAAACTAAGTCCTGTCTGGGAAACCAGGCCATAGTTGCAATTATTGCAAGTATGCTTCATTACACAGTCAATAATAAAGGTCTGTTGGTTTTTCCTCAGAAGCCATGGGTTTGTTTTCATCCAAATATTCTAACTATATGGGCCAAGTATTCCAAGATTCTTACACCGTGTCTGAACCGATGCGCTGCATCCAGTGTGTACAAAATGTAAAATTATAATCAGTTCTAATGTGTTCTATTGTCTCTTGTCCGGTGTAGACACGGTGTTATGCTTTGGAATGTTGGCTGAAGGTGCAGGATGCTTTTCCAATGCCAAAGTTGTCAGATAAAAAGTAGAGAGATGCCAGCTGTAAGTTTCCACATCTGCCCAGTTGTTATCGGGATAAATGTGACCCACTCACTACACCGACAATGGATTAAACACATTGGACAGAGAGGGAATATGACAGGTGTTCAGTTGTAAAGCTACATTACTCTAGCAGTGCTGCATGTGGATAAACCGACGTGTCATCTGGAATGAAACTTGACTACATACCTGTACACACCATATGATTTTAATTTCATTTTGGCTAGTGTTTATCATTAACTATAAAATACTGTATGTCCATAAAATTTTGACAACTTCTTAAAATTCATGAACAGTTTCACCCAGCATATTTATTGAAGAAAGTCTCTATGAGAAAAGGGAGGTGGTTATCATTTTAATGGGCCGTGATTCAGAGCTTCTGGGCCGGTGGACAAGCAAGCAGAAAGCATAGCTAGCTGATATACTACTGAGCGCTGGGAGCTATTCATCTGCGTGAGAGACGAGCTGCTTTATACCTGCTATAAAATATATTCTTACTATCTCTCAGCCTTAATACAGTCAGTATCTGAAGAGTTCTTGTTTTCCTCCATTAGTGTTCCCTTGAAAGTGCCATCTAATTATACAATGTCTGTATTAGTGCTTCATTTGTTATTTGAAATGTAATTGTAATGAGTTAGGAGCTATAATGAATTTGAGCTTTTGTTTTGAGCTTTCTGTTAGTGTCACATCATTTCGTGGAGTGACTGGCTCATCTTTAGGTCTGTTTTTGTAGATTTGTTATGATTTTCTTTGGGTTTTAATAATTCTGTTATGATGCTGGGCAGACACAGTCTTGCTCAATTGATCTCACTACAAATAATCAGTATTATTGTTTTCCAGTAAAATATATAAACACCCTTAAACCAAGACAAAGTTACATGAGAATTGCATACACTGCTCCAACAAACCCCGTCAAATTTGTTCAGTGTGTAACCCTTTGTGGTTTGGTGTTTGTTGGATCAGTGTGAATTTGATATAACAGGGCCCGTATTTATCAAGCTTCTTAAAGTGCCATTTTAGTCTTAAGTTTGGAAGTAGGAGTACATTTCATGAATTCTCAGCACTTAAGTATAAAAGCAAGTTATCAAATTTCTTAAAGCTATAAGAATCACTCTTACTCTCCCAATTATTTAAGACAGCTGGAGAGGTCTCTCAAGTGCTTGGGAGTTGCCACTAGGGGCTTGTGATGTTGTGAGGAGACAGAGATGTGGTGGACAGAGGGGTTGGCCAATGGAACCGTTTCCACATACACGCATACATTCGGTACTCCCCTGCATAGACGTAATGGCACTTTTTTAAAGTATGAATTTGCGAAAGGCATTTATTAATGAAACAACATCTACACATCTTTTTTCATAATCAAATTTATACATTTAACAAACTTTTTTGTGCACAAGATAAAAGGCACGCAGTCCGTACATGTGCTCATTCGAGTTATGCTCTATGGATCATCAGTACTGTTGCGCGTTGTCGTTATGCTGTATTGTTCTCAATGGTATGTGTGATTTCACAAACAAGAAAAGTTTTATACCGAAAACTTTTCTTCTGTCATCATTTACTCTCCCAGAAGTTGTTCCAAACCTATATCAATTTTCTTATTGTGCTGAACACAAAGATAGATCTGGGGCACTACTGACTACCATAGCAAGAAGAAAAACTGTCAGGATTTGGCAGAAGAACCCAAGCGCAGGCAGGCAGTGACGGGGTTAACGAAAAACAATACTTAATTTATTAACAAAACACAAAACAACACACCCTCGATGGGGAAAACAGAACAGTGATAATACAAAACAAAAGACTTCCCACGAGGGGGCAAAACAAAAGCAAGAACAGCAAACAAACCAAACTAAAGAACACTAAAACTTACTAACAAAACCGGATCGCAAGGCAAGGCGATGGCAAGAAGCTGCACATAACATAACATACGTATACGCAACGCACATAACACAGTACAATACACGAGCACAGGACAAAGAAACAAGAGGGTATAAATAGAGAAGACAAACGAGGGATAACGAGCAGGGCAGGTGTAGAACATCAAACACTCAGGGAAGGATAACGAGGAAACGAGATGGCGGGAAACAGAGACGAGACACTGGAAAAACACATGCGAGGTAAAAACATAAACATCTCATGGCCTTCCCACATAAAACCCAAGGACTCTGCCCCGATCCCACCACACGACTAGAATTTCATAAACAAGACGGTGGGACCGTAACAAAACTACTATAGTAGTCAATGGTGCCCCAGAACTGATTGGTTTCCTACATTCTTCAAAAAATCTTATTTTGTGTTCAACAGAACAAAGACATGTATCTTTGGAACACCTTTAGGGTGAGTAAATGATGACAGAATTTTTATTTTTGGGTGAACTATCCCTTCAATTCAATTCAATTTTATTTATATAAAATATAAATAAAATTTATATCAGCATAACAGTGATGAATTTATGAACTACTTCACATATAAAATCCAAGATATTAGAGAAAAAATTATAACAATGCAATCAGAAGTGAAACCCGCTGAACAAACTAACTACAGCGCCCTTAAGGAGAAAATGCTATTATTTTATACCGTAGATCAAGATGAGCTGTCTAAAATTATTAGATCATCTAAATCAACAACATGCATACTAGACCCTATACCTACAAATCTACTGAAAGAGATGCTCCCAGAAATTATAGATCCTCTTCTTGGTATTATTAACTCATCTCTGACATTAGGACATGTGCCTAAAGCATATAAGGTGGCTGTTATAAGGCCCCTTGTCAAAAAACCCCAACTCGACCCTAGAGAACTAAGGAACTACAGGCCTATATCGAATCTACCTTTCATATCTAAAATTCTGGAAAAAGTAGTTTCAACTCAATTATGCTCCTTCCTCCAAAGGAATGACATCAATGAAGAATTCCAGTCTGGATTTAGAGCATGTCACAGTACAGAGACTGCTTTGATCAGAGTTACAAATGATCTGCTATTGGCGTCTGACCGAGGTTGTATCTCGTTATTGGTGCTGCTAGACCTTAGTGCTGCATTCGATACCATTGACCACAGCACACTCCTACATAGACTCGAAAATTATGTCGGCATTAAGGGAATAGCTTTGAAATGGTTTAAATCTTATTTATCCGACCGTTTTCAATTTGTAGCAATAAACAATGAGGTGTCACGCAAATCGCAAGTCCAGTACGGTGTACCACAGGGCTCAGTCTTAGGGCCTCTGCTCTTCGCATTATACATGCTACCTCTAGGAGATATAATAAAGCGACACGGAGTTAGCTTTCACTGTTATGCTGATGATACTCAACTTTATATTTCCTCGAAGCCTCATGAAACACAGCAGTTCCATCGAATAATGGAATGCATAGTCGATATAAAAAACTGGATGAGTAACAACTTTTTATTACTGAACTCGGACAAAACGGAAGTGTTACTTATTGGACCGAAAACTGCTATAAGTAACAACCAAGAATACTGTTTAACTATTGACGGATGTTCCATAAAACCCTCGTCGTCAGCAAAGAATCTTGGCGTTCTATTCGATAGTAATCTGTCATTTGAGAGCCACGTCGCCAACACCTGTAAAATTGCGTTTTTCCATCTTAAGAATATATCTAAACTACGTCATATGCTGTCAATCTCAGATGCAGAGAAGTTAATTCATGCATTCATGACATCAAGACTAGATTACTGTAATGCACTGTTAGGTGGTTGCCCTGCAGGCTTATTACAAAAACTCCAATTGGTCCAAAACGCGGCAGCTCGAGTTCTTACACGTACAAAAAAGTATGAACATATTAGCCCGGTTCTGTCAACCTTGCACTGGTTACCTATAAAGCATCGCGTTAACTTTAAAATCTTGCTTATTACCTATAAAGCCTTACATGGTTTAGCTCCTCAGTACTTGAATGAACTCCTTTTGTATTACAGTCCTTCACGTGCATTACGCTCTCAGGCGTCCTGTCAGTTGGTAATACCTAGAATTTCAAAATCAAGTGCAGGTGGTAGATCCTTTTCCTATCTAGCGCCTAAACTTTGGAATAGTCTTCCCTGCACTGTCCGGGAGGCAGACACACTCTGTCAGTTTAAATCTAGACTAAAGACGCATCTTTTTAATCTTGCATACACTACTCTTCCATAATATAAATCTTCAGAGGGTTTAGGCTGCATTAGTTAGATCAACCGGAACCAAAAACACAACTGATGTACTTGTTGCATCAAAGAGTACAGAACAGTACTCTACTCTCAGCCAGTCTTGTCTCATTGTTCCAAGGTTACCACAGCGAGCAGGATGCAGTTCATGGCCTGACCTGATGGTAGAGCGGAGAATGGGAAGTGGGGACCTGACAAGAGCTGAGATGATAGAGCTGGATAAAGAAGGACGCGGTCTCTTGACATGTCTTCACCACAAAACTTCAAATGCTATTAGATTATTAATGATAATCTTAAACTATAATTTATTTTATTATTAAGTTTATTTATTTTATTTAGCCTTGTTGTGCAAGTTCTCTGGAGCTTGTGCAGAGGCAGCAGCTTTTGCCAGAGGGGAACTGGAATCCCCTGGTTGGGCCTGGGTTCTCCTGAGGTTTTTTTTCTCGATTAGAGTTTTGGGTTCCTCGCCACCGTTTGCATACTGTTTTTGCACTATCTGCCTGACCGGGGGGGCTGCTTTAGAATTTTAAAGTTTTACTTAATTAATATTGCATATAGGAATTTATAGTCTGTTATATTTGACCTGTGCTTCTCTCTCCTTTATCCTAAATGTGTGCTCTCACTGAGCGTGTGTGTGTGTGTGTGTACTTGTCTGTGTACGTACGTGTGTGTGTTGTGTGTGTGTGCGTGCGCATCCGTGTGTGTGTGTGTGTCTCTATGTCTATGTGTGTTAGTACGTGTGCATATTGTGTGTGTGGAGTGCTTTGTATGTGGGTATGTCTGTCTTCTGTGTTTTCAACCTTTTCTTGTTTTTGCAGGTACAACTTTAATTATTTTGCTTATAGTCAATATGTCTCATGTACAGCTGCTTTGTAACAATGAAAATTGTAAAAGCGCTATATAAATAATGTTGAGTTGAGTTGAGTTATATAGCGCTTTTCACAATGTGCATTGTTCCAAAGCAGCTTTACAGGAGCAAATAAGAAAAACACAGAAAGGTAAAACACAGCACAGTGCATGGTGTTTATAGACCAAGCAATATCATTATAATAAATAATATCTAATAAATAAATGAATATATAAATAAATGCAGTCTCCCGGTGAGCAAGCCAACACTTAAGATCATTTATATATATAATCACACAATGTTCCTTGTTCTGGGATTTCCGAATCGAATCTATGATCTCAGTGTTGATAGCACAATACACTACAGTTTGAGCTACAGAAATGCCAGCATTATTTTTACTTGCAGGTGCATATGGCAAGAGAGGGATAGACTTGATGAGCCAAGCTTAAGCTTGTGTTTCCCACTGACAGTCTATTCTAGCAAAGTATTGATCTGAAGTCTCATCCCACTCAGATCAAAGCACACAGACTTTGGCTCGCTCTTAAACACTTCCAAGACTCAAGATTGTATCTTAAAGGGATAGTTCACCCAAAAATGAAAATTCTGTCATGAATTACTCACTCTCTAGTTGTTCCAAACCTGTATAAATTTCTTTGTTTGGTTGAACACAGAGAAAGATATTGTGACGAATGCTTGTAACCAAACAGTTCTTGGACCCCATTGACTACCATAGTCATAGTCATATCAAAAGTGCCCCAGAACTGTTTGCTGTCCTACATTCTTCAAAATATCTTCTTTGTGTTCAACAGAAAAAAGTTATTTTTCCTACTATGGTAGTCAACGGTGGCCAAGAATTATAATAAGCATAGCTATAAGCATTTTTCCAAATATCTTTCTCCGTGTTCATCAGAACAAAGAACAGAAAAGCAATGTCGTTACGATGCTGTTTATTGGCATGGAAACCAAATAAAAAGTATTTTTTTTCTAAAATATTGCTTTTCGTAATACTAAAGTTTTGCGAAGCTGCTGTGGTACAATGCACATTGTGAAAGGTGCTATAGAAATACAATTGAACTAAAAACTATACAGTATAGTTTAAACATTTATACTTCTTGAATCTATGCATTGGTGAGGCATATTAGGCATATTACATGCAGTAATATTCTCCTGCTCACCAAAGAATTTTGCTCAGACCTTTTGGCCGTTCTCAAGGTGTAATGAAGGTGTAAGTCTGTTTTCCGTGTGACAGCTGGGCCACTGCTGAAAAACACACATTATCCACACTCCTGTAAACAGCAGGTTTTGGGGCACAGCAACAAGCAGTGAGGAGAATGCAGATACAATGCCATTGCACCAACAGCGACAGCTAAGAGACGCTTAGTTAGAAGATAGGGGCTGTGAATGTTTAGCCTGCTTGAGTTATTCCCCCATCATATAACCCGAGTTCCAAAATAAAGTAATACTTCTTTTCTAAGGTGCAGTTGATTGCTCACATCCTCTGAAGGCCTGATCTGCCATGCTTCCCTAAATGGATCATTGCTACTGTGAGCTGTGGAATATCCGGCACTGGTGCCGCTCTCATTTTGCCATTTTGTCAATATTGTTTGCGTGCCGTCCAGTCGCTTCCATGAATCACGGGCTGTGGCGGTTATGATTGGTAAGGGTGGCGGTCATGATTGGTAAGGGTGACGGTCATCCTCCCTTGTGGGACGTGTTTGAGATGGATGTTGTGTTGGTCCATTCAAATGGAATTTTCTTTACAGTTTTCTTCTTGTTATCACTCTGTATTTAAGTATTAGGTAGTGGGTTGACAGTACTTATCATTTGGCATCTTAAACTGCTTTTTCATAAATTCTATATTAACTTTATACAACTCTGAATGAATTATGTTACTGCTATGACAGGTTTAATTTATAGGGATTCATAAACAGCATTACCGTACCATAAGTTTATGTATTTGACTTTTACTTGTCTTTCCAGGGTGCTCTGAATGCTGCCTTAAATGTCTGAGTGGGATACCCTACGCCTCTCTGATCGCAACCATCCTGCTGTACGCTGGGGTGGCGCTGTTCTGTGGATGTGGTCATGAGGCTCTTTCTGGCACCGTCACCATCCTGCAGACCTACTTTGATGTTGTACGGTCGCCCGTCGATGCCTTGGACGTCTTTACTATGTGAGTCGCACAGTACCAACATGATGTGATAATGTGCATGTACTCAGAGTAAGATTTGTTTATTTCTAACTTATTCTTTATATCATGTTGCATGAATATCTAAATACTCAAAAGTGATAAAAGCATTTAATGCACCCTAATGTGACTCAATATTATTTTGGGATTAGTCATGTGTTGCATTATACATACTGTTGAAGCTATTAAAAAATAGGACCACACGAGTACTCTGTTTTATTATCCCTAACTTACTGTATAGGATAGGGTTATTTATGGATATTTAATGCACCTTTGGCATAGTTTAGCCATGAGGATATTGAGGAGGGTGCAATTCTTTAAGAATACAGTATATGTGCAGATTTCCCTGACACACACAAAAACACTTTTACTGAATTTTCTGAGCTGCCATGTTAGGTTTTGGCACCTGTCCTGTTTAGAGAATTAAGCATTGTGAAATGGCACCAGATCATCAACGCACACCTGCTCACCGGATCTTCACTGGTGGGAGACAGAGCGGGATGGATGAAGAGAAAGAGAGAATTGAGTGGGTGGCTGAAAGAATCAGTGTTTGGCCACAGTTTTTCAGCTTTTCATTTTGTCTTGACGTTATTTGATTGCTTTATCACACCCAGTACACTTTAAAGGCTTTAACGCCAGAAAATCAGGCTGTTGCGTAATGAGAGTTTTAATCTGGGAGTGTTTTAGATACAGTATGGGCACTTTCGGAGGTGTGGACTTCTTCTCCTCCCCTAAAATACACTGTTTTATTTTTATGCCCACTCACGATAATTCAACAGTGGAATTTCTAAAAATTATCTAAAAACATGTTTCGGGTTTAGGCTAATAGTCTTATTATGTAACATTTTGGGATAAAATGGCAGAATTCTTTGTTTTGCCAAGGAATAATTGCATAACTAGCATTTTATGTTCCCTGAATATGTAAAACAATGTTTGCACGCCAATATTGATGGTTAAGAGACTGCTACAGCTTCAGCTAAGCCAACAACAATTAAAGTGGATGTAACACACGCAGTTTCTGCCAATCTCATATTAATCTTGAGTACCTTCGAAGAGTAGTACTTCATACTTCGTATCTTCGAAGAGCCTTTAGTTTGATCATATTTATAAAAGACAGATACAGCTGTACGATTATTTCCGAAAAAAGGTGACCATCTGAACGCGTTGGGGTGGCATAAATAAAGCATGCGCACACAATACATCATCACATTATCCCTGCATTCACAATAAGTTCATGCGGTGTACCTTATGCACGTACGCGCCGATTGGCAACAAAACACAGACATATCACTCAGTTTCACTTACCGTGTGTGGTTCATGTCCGGTATCTGGGATCCTAGCGCTGGGACTGCTCCATCTATCAGTTTCAAACGATCTCCAATTCCAGCGTTATGTCCACCATTTATGTTACATTCCTCACTGAAATGAAGTGAACACACAAACACAGCTGAACTTCGCGAACGAAGGAGTACATTGATGGGCGTGCTCTTTAATCTCGCTCTCGCTGGTTGATGCGTGGGCGTGCTTTTCCGGTAGAATTGTCCAATTAGGGACTAATAAAAGTTGTTACGAAACAGAATTTCATGTTCGAAAAAAACTTTCCGAAACCCAAATGCTGGGGGAGTGTATCGAGCACAGAAATACTACGTCATACATCCAACTCGTTTTTTGACAAGTTGACCAAGTCAAGCATGAGAAGCCAGCACGTTTAACATTGTAAAGAAGTCAGAATGCATAAAACACTGTGGTACCCCTCCTTTAAATCACAATAAATACTGATCTGGGCCCGTAATTATCAAGCTTCTGAGAATTACTCACAAGAACACTGCTAAAAATTGACTTAAGAGTAAAACAATTCTTGGCTCAAAGCTGCACTTAAAAGTTAGTTATTAAGCGGCTCAGTCGTAATTTAAGTGAAGTGTAGGATTAAATCTTAAATGCCAGGTTTAGGGGTGATTTACGACACGTTGCTGTGCCGCAAACGGGATTTTGGATGACGACATTGGCATGGACCAATCACTGAATAGATTAGATGAATGGTGAAATTCCTAAAATATTCAACACACATGACAATAAAGACTTTTCAAGAGAATACATTATGATATAGACATTGGAAATAAAAGATAAACGGAGCAAACACGTTTCCACCATTTCTTAATTACCCATTTTAAACCGGTGCTGAAATGTGTTTTGCTTTAGTCAAGTATTTTTGCTTTAAATACAATGTTATTTTCGGTATAAATCTTTTCTTGCATCTCACATACCATTGAGAACACTACGGCATAATGATTACGCGCAGAAATAATGCAAATTCATTGCAATAGAGCATAACAAGATGATCCATAGCAATGCAGCATAACGAGAACGCGCAACAGTACTGATGAGCATAACTAGAATGCGTGCCTTTTATCTTGCGCACAAAGAAGTTTGTTAAATGTATACATTTGATTATGGAAAAAGATGTGTAGATGTTGTTTCATTAATAAATGCCTTTCGCAAATTCATACTTTAAAAAAGTGCCACCAGCAATTACGTCTATGCAGGGGAGTACCGAATTTATGCGTGTATCTGGAAACGGTTCCATTGGCCAACCCCTCTGTCCACCACATGTCTCTGTCTCCTCAGCGCCATTACAAGCCCCTAGTGGCAACTCCTAAGCACTTGAAAGACCTCTCGAGCTGTCTTAGATAATTGGGAGAGTAGTGATTCTTAGCTTTAAGAAATGTGATAACTTGCTTTTATACTTAAAGGCGCAGTTCTTAATTAACAGCGGCCACTAGCGTTGTATTATAGATTTTCCACGAATCGCTCAGTCCAAACACGACGGTGGCCACCACAGTACAAAAAGATGTCGTTCTCATGTTGACGCAGGGAAGAGATTTTGCGGGCATTAGAAAGACTGTAGAAAGAGCTATGACTTATGTATTACATAAAATAAAAGGTTTGTGGATTTTACGTTTAAAAAGAAGGATAAAAGTCAGGCAGGAGCAAGGACCTGCGTTAATATTATAAAGACTTTCCAGAGGAGACACGTTAGGACCCGCGGTACTGAGGCTTTTAGCAGATATACTCACAGATATCTATGGAGATACTTTCCAGCAGAGAGAGACGTTGGAGAGAAAGATTGTCTAAAAATCACCTCGATGAGGATGCTTTGATTCGGATCAGTACGTGAGCAACATACTAACGTACCAAGATATGTTGTTGTTGTAATATTAGCTGTGTGACGGAGCAGTTTTGAGCGTCATTGTTTATCTGGAACCGCTTTAATATTGTACTCGTCCAGATACTGGAGAGAGCGAGAGCGCGTTGGAGCTGAAACTGGAGAGCGAGCGAGAGCGCGTTTTACTCTTTTACTCAATGATGAATAAACTGTCAGTTAATCCGCACTGGAGAGCACGATCTGTACGGTTCACAGATCTTCCCGCGATCCGTTTCATCACGATACCGCAGCGGAGAGGAAACACGCGTTGTAGAGTTGTTTGTCCGTTTAGGGCTGCTGTACAAAACATGGCGGTGAATTGAATGTATGTAGGCCCGCTCTTATGTAGATATAAACAGCTTATTCTAAGGTATTACAAACATAATGGTTCATTACGTAAGGTCTTTATACACCTCTGAAGAAATAGTTTTGTATATTATAATATATTGTATTTCTGTGAATAGATCCTCCTAAAAATGCCGTATTGTTCCTATAAGTTTGGAAGTATAAGTACATTTCATGAATTCTTAGCACTTAAGACTAAAATGGCGCTTTGAGAAGCTTGATAAATACGGGCCCTGGTTTATTTCATTCTTGCCCGGTTTCACAGACAAGGATTAAGACTAGTCCCAGACTAAAATAAACGTTTGAGCTGTCTTAACTGAAAAATATTTCCCTGACCTATCTGAAAATATGTAATTTCCACTGTTTTGTCTCAAGATGCACACCAGTCATATTTTTATCAAAGGCATTTTAATAAAAGCGACTTAAATATCCTAATTTAACTAAGGCATACCTGTCTTAAGCTAAGCCTTGTCTGTGAAACTGGGCATCTGTGTTAGTTTAATATCAATAATGTATTTTATTATAAAAAGTGTGGATCAGCGCTATGAGTAACACCATAACGTCAGAAGTGGCAAAAATAAGTGACGTAGGCATGGTACTAAGTTTTAATGTGATCTTCATGTAACAAGAAGAACAATAAATAATAGATAAATGTAATAATAATAGATTTTTTATTTCAGGATTGACATCTTAAAGTATGTGATCTATGGAGTTGCAGCAGCCTTCTTTGTTTATGGTATTCTGCTGATGGTCGAGGGTTTTTTCACAACTGGGGCTATCCGGGACCTCTATGGAGACTTTAAGATCACCACCTGTGGGCGCTGTGTCAGCTCTTGGGTGAGACCAACCATCCATCTAAAAGAATTAGCTTTAACACATTTGGTAACACTTTTAGAGTAATATTGCATTAACATTAGTAAATGCATTAACTAACATGAACTAACAATGAGCAAATGTTTTCAAAATGTCTTTGTTAATGTTAGTTAATGTCAATACAATTATTCATGTTAGTTCAATGTGAATTAAAAAAACAAATTTGTAAATGCTGAAATTAACATGACCTAAGTTTAATAAATGCTGTTAATAAATCTTGTAAATTAGCTTTATGTCGTATATTTTAAAATGAACATTTATGTTCAGTGTTTATGAAAATACCCCTTGATTTTGAATTGCATCCAATTTGCTTCCTTAATTCAAATCAAGGAATTCAATTGCACATTAACATTCAGTTTAAATGGTAAATCTGAAATGAAGGATAACAGACGGTAAGTAAATTGAGTAATCAAAGATGATAGTCATTACCTTTTTTATTTGATATTATATCTTACTCTTTCTCTCCCTCAGTTCATCATGCTTACCTATATCTTCCTGTTGGCTTGGCTGGGCATCACAGCCTTCACCTCTCTTCCAGTATTCGTGTATTTCAACATTTGGAACACCTGTCAGAATGTGACATTCCTAGGGAACACTGATATGTGCTTTGATCTGCGTCAGTTTGGTGTGTAGCTCTCTTCCTCTAGATTAATAACAGTGATAAAGTTTCCAGTGAATAAATCCAGATCTCACTGTTCAATTTCAGGAATTGTGTCTATCAATGAGGAGAAAAAAATCTGCACAAAGGATGATAACTTCATCAAGATGTGTGAATCTAATGAGGTCAGTTGGCAGTTCTGAAGCTTCACCGGTGATCTTAACTCAATTTAAAATCCTTGTTCTAAATTTAGCCTGCCATCTCGTACAATATCGTTTGAGATAACAGTTATTTATCAAATCAATGTAGCAATCATTCTGTGTTTCCATGCTGCATTGAACCATATGAAATCATAAAATCAAGAAAAGATTATTGTAGAGGTCTAGATGTTGATATTTTGAAAACACTATATTGACTGAATTATTCTTGTCAAAGAGAAACATCCGCGTTTTCTTCTCCCGAGCATCTTTTTTTGTCTCTTCCTCCAGCTGGACCTGACATTCCACTTGTTCGTTTGTGCACTTGCGGGGGCTGGAGCAGCCGTTATCGCCATGGTGAGCATTCCCACTGCTTCCTTTATGTTTTCTTTTTCTTTTATCATTTATTGCTTTTATTATTGCCTTGATTTTGAATTTCCATTTTAGACATGGGGATGGATTTAAGTGTGGCATCAATCCTGTGGCTTTGGTAACAGGTTACAGTATTTTACATGAAACCTAAAGAGTATGCTATAGAAATCAGAGGCTCTGTTTAGACAATATATTGCAAATCATTTCTGTCTTGAATGGAATATACATTCAAGGCCTCTTGTAAAATAGCAAGCTAGCTAAGAGGAAAGGGTAGAAAGGGAAGAGAAATGCTCATCATTGAAAATGCAGGAGGTGTTGTTGCCATGGAAACAGAAGAGAAGAGGGAAGGAAGGAAGGAGTGTAGCTTGTTTGGATCAGCGATAAGTGATTGTGAGACACCATTTTCTGTGAGGCAGCTTTTTCCACCTCTTGGTCCTTTTTATGGGTTGATATAAGGGCTTATGTTAAAGGTAAATTAAAATGCATTAAAATTACATTGATGCAGTTTAAACCCTTAGTCGGAAGTAGTGTTTTGCTCTGTATTGTGCATTTTCTTCTGTATAAGCTTCAATGCATTGTGTGCGTGTTTGTGTGAAAAGCACAATGCATTTATTTTCTAGCAAGGCAAAAGACTGGCCTTATTTGTATGAGTTAATTACATTCCACGTGGTTCACAAATTATAAAACAACTTGGACATTAAATACTCACGAACAATGGGGCCGCTGAATCCGATTATCATTTTTGCTCTTTTGATTATATAATTACATCATAGCTTGTGGAGAACATTGCTGCATACTTGCAGTTTTGCTGAATTGTGAAGCAATCACGCCACCCACTGGTGAACAGAGGAATTACAGCAATAGTAATCGGAGCATCCCAGCCCATTGACAGTCCTGTAACACTGCAGGAGCCATTTTTGTCATGAAAATGCATTAAAGATTGTATCATTATAGCGACTATCTAGTTGAGCAATATTTCAGCAGTTGTTTAAATCAATGTGTATTTCTAATACGTGCAACATCTGTTCACACTTAAATGAGTCATAAAAAGAATTTTGAATGAAACATATTTATAATTTGGTTACAAAGTATGGTCACTGCTAATGCCATCGCTAGTGGTTTTTAGCAGTCTTCGTAAAGTAAAGTAAATCTTTGACCTACAATATGTTTTTTTTATCTAATGGAATGTAAAAAAATAACGTTTAAATAAATAAATATTTAACCATGAATATTTTCAGAACATTGTGAGAACACTGAATTTACATATTGAATTTATCTGTAATTTACACAGTAAAACCATAGGTATAGCTTGACATTTACTCTGGAAAAATAATTAATGTGGCTTAGTAAATATCACAAAAACACAGTTATATTAACTCAATAAAATCTTTTAAAATCATTTAACTGATTTTTCAGTATGACATATTACAAAAATTGATTAAAAATCCAACAGTTCATTTTCTCTAAAATTGACATACATTATTTAAGTTAGGAAGGTTTTGGCAGGACCCCACCACGGACCCCTGCAACCTACACCCATGAGTAAAACTCATTCAGTAAATTACAGAAAAATGATTTTAGAATTGTGCAAGTTTTATCATTGTAGCCTCTATAAAGGTCAGAGCAACTGCACTGTAGCCTCTAAATGTGTATTTCTGGGCATAATTTCTAAAGTAACTAAAGTAACTGTCCTTCTATACTTAATTATTAAGAACAGTGACATTTGTTTGAAAAGCTATTATTGCAATTTTTATGTTAATGTTTTTTACCCTGAAACTAAATATGCATCAATATCATAATTTTTATAGCCAATGTGGCTTTCTAAAACAGATACAGAACAGAAACAGAAAAGGAGAAAAAACATGTAATCGCCTCATATACGGAGTCATATATCTTCTTGAATGATCTGAAAAACTTGTTAACGGTTGTACAGTGTCAGCTAGTAACCCTTTTCCGTTCTCTTTTTTTGCTGTACAATGATATGGCTACTGTAATAGGTGATGGCCGTATCTGTCCTCATCCATAACCACGTCACTCTGACGTCTAAGAACACAGGGAGGTACTGCACGCGCTTCTGAAGCGGCTCCGGTGTGGGACGGCCCTCTCCACCTCCCGACACGCACTCTACTGTACATTTACCGAGGGCCCCACAACCACCCCCCACAACTGCGACTTTTTATAACTACGTTCCTAAATCAGCTTCATTAAAATCACTCCCAAGCCTTTTGTGACTTTAAGTTCTTCTCCTTCCACTACCTCCCCTCAGCTACGTTGAGCCTTACGACAAGTTAACCCTCCAGTCTTTTAACACGTATAAACACAAAGCAAAAAATAAACTAACCTGGCTTATATTCAGCTGGAGCCGTTCACCACATTGACCGACAGGGGACATAACTGAGCCACTTTCTATGACTAAATTCCCCCCTAAGTCTTCTCCAGCGTATTCTTTTTTTGATTTAAGATGACTAATACCAACCCTCCCCTCTAACCACTGTTGCTGTAGGTTCACTACCTGATGGTGCTGTCGGCTAACTGGGCTTACGTGAAGGACGCCTGCAGGATGCAGAAATACGAAGACATCAAGTCCAAGGAGGAACAGGAGCTTCACGATATCCACTCCACTCGCTCTAAAGAGCGTCTGAACGCGTACACATAAAGCATGCGGTCCGGCGCACGCATACACATATAAATATGTATACACACACAAACAAGCATGTCCTTTCCCTCCCTGAAGACACACGTATAAACTAAACTATGTCTGATATCATCGGTTTCCAGGGGTAAGGGATGGCCGGGTGGTGGGGTTGGGATGGGGTGGGGAAGTAAATAACACTTGCTACGTACGGGTGTGACATAGAATGTTGGTCAGGGAGCACGCTTATCGTCTCCATGGCAACGTCTCTGACTACCCATGATCCTCTAGCATTTAGATTTCGTTTCTTCATTCTCGTTGCATTGTCCTGTTCCATTTCTCCTCTACCTCCCTGTTCCACCTTTGTGTTTAAGACAGCACACCTTGATAGCACACAAAGTTCTCTTTTTTAACATCCCATTGGGATTGATTGGGTTTTTGGGTTCAGCCAAAGGGATTACAGCACACTTTTTTGTATTTACATCTCTCGAGTTCACCCTAAACGGTTAGTCGTGGTTTAGATTCACCGATTTTTTTGACTCTTAAAAACAAAATGTGACCAAACTTGTAATTTATGATTTACAGGTTAAGCTGCCAGACTTAAAGCGGCAACAGCACAAAAAATGTACAGATTCTTTTTCAATTTCTCTATCAGTTTTGGAGTGCCAGGAATTCAAAAATGACCTTAAAGTGACTTTTACTGCTATACTGTAGCTTGGCCTAACCGTTTACACTAGCTGTGCTCAGTATTAATGAAAGGTGTGACATTGGTGCTCAGTAACCTCTTGTTAAGCTTTGATGAAAGGGAAGATATCGGAAAGAAAGGCCAAGAAATCGTCTCAAACCAGCTCGAGCAGTCACGTAAGATTTGCCTTGGGAGACTCTGTGGCTATTTGTTTTCACTCATCCATTGCAAGCCATACTGTCACATGCAAATAACATTTTCAGGTGTTTTATTGCTTAGTTTAAGCTTAAACTTTTTAAATGCAATTAACGCAAATGTTTCTTTTGTCATTTCTCTGAACTGTACATATATCTATAAATGTATACATATTTCATGTCGGTTTTTAAAACACGTCAGTGATGGGTGATGTTATAAACATGCTTGTTTGTACCTGAAGGAAAACTAGATCGCAACGACTCTGCCAAACACTGAGGAATGTTTAATATGACTTTTGATTTAGAAAAAGAACAAGAAAGATGCCTAGGCATGCATTACTCCAATATGGACCAAATTCTGTGTTTTGGCTTTGTCTTGCCTACTTCAGTTGCCCTAGTTTTGCAGTAACGTGTCTGTTTTTGGACAGTTGTGCTTTTGGTCAGTGTCTCATAAACAAACAAACAAACAACAAAAAAAGCTAGTTTTTGTGCACTTATGGGCCATCGTGAGCTTTTGGCGCAAGTGAATTTGGAATTGGTACATTCGGAGTCGCTGTACCCTTGCTAGTCATGCAGCTTTTTATAAACCACAAAAGAAACTTGTATTAGGAGAAACGTAATTCTAGTTGTTACTTGTGGCATGGTTATGCATCTAACTCGAAAGAAAAGAAAACTAAACTAAAAAAAGATCCTATATTTTGATTTCCATTTTTACACTTCTGACTGTCTTGCTGGGGTCAACTCTATTTTTTTCTAAATGTGCAGTATTACAGTTGCTACGCTAACAATATTAAGCTAAATATCTTATTAGATTGTAGTGTTTGAGTTTTGTCCTTTATAGTTAGTGATGATTTTCCAAACCACGTCTTAAACCTATACTTGTTATGATGTTGCGTATTCAGTATTACCCTGAAATTGCTTTCAGCTCTATACATGTACTAGCTTTTTGTATTTTCACTGCGAATGCTTGTAGCAGGCAGTAAAATTAACTGGTTTTGTACATACATGTGCCAACATCTTGACAGTGGCTTTTTCTTTTTGAACTGTAGAGACAAACTTGCTTGCGTAAATAAAGACACTTGTGTACTTGTTAATATCTTTCTGTTGTATTGTTCATGTTTATTATGTGTGGGTTGTGTATGTTCTTAATTTTCCAAGTTGTGTCAGTGCCTTTCTGTTAAAAGCATTGTGAATATACTGTATTCCCCAGTATTACCATGGGGCTGTAAGGCTATCAGTGGCATTTCCCATGAATGTAAGTATTATGTAAAGACAACACAAGGAAATGCTCAAATATGAACTGATGCATATTTACAGGAAACCCCCAAGTCTGTGAGGAATTTACAGGAAACCCCCAAGTCTGTGAGGAGGCATGAAAACAGGCAAGTACATTCAAAACCATCCAACTGTAAATGGTTGGCTCTTCAATTGTTATGAAACCTTAATTATTTTTCAGTTCTTCAACAGAACTGAAAATTCTTCAAATTTTGCCTAGAGGATGTTTTCCCCAGTTGTGTTACATTTAAGTGGCAACTTAAAAGACATTAAATACATGAATATGGCTAAGTACATTAAGAACAGAACTGTAAAATTAATATGATGATTGAATTGGGTCAATTACATGAAAAAATCAATATGTCAGGCTAAGGTTGTTTGGTGTCAGATTTTATCTGAATCCATAATGGAGAAATTTGTGAGATTTTTGGGGTCTTTTTCTGAGAAGAAATATCTGAGACACTGAATACTTCACCGAAAAATAAAAATGCTGTTATCATTTACTCACACTTGTATGTTTTCTTTGTTTGTTTGTTTGTTTCTTCCGCAGAACACAAAAGAAGATGTTTTGAAGAATGTTGTGAACCGGCACCCATTCACTTGCATTGGTTTTGTGTCAACAGAAGTGAATGGGTTGGGTTCGGTTACCAACTTTCTTCAAAATATCTTCTTTTGTGTTCTGTGGAAGTAAGAAAGTCATAAAGATTTAAAATGACAAGACGGTGAGTAAATAATGACGGAATTTTTGGGTGAACTATCACTTTAAGCAAAATTCCCATTTGCTTTTAATTTGATCTCATTGACGTCTTGGAGAAATAACTGAGATATTAATGAGATACCATCTGTGATTTTTCTTATGGAAAGCCAATTTATGTAGCACCCTTCATATAATACAAGCAAATATCCAGCAGGGGGAGCCAATCATCATCTGGTTGGCACGTTTTTAATGTCTGTCATTTGGTAATTACATCTTATATATTTTCTCATTAATATACAATTAATGTGTGATTTTTATTATACATTATTAAAATAACACCCTTTCATATCAAGGTGGGACTGGTCTAGAGGATACATAGACCCTTGTCCATGTGCGGTTATTCACCTGTTCCATACCAACCATGAAAAAAAATGTTAAAATGTCATATCAAAAAAGGACCAAAATGCAGCAGAAAAAAATGATTGCACAGAGCCACATTGTGTCTAAATCTTATAAAGCTAAGTAATTGTTCACATCTCCTGCAGTGTCATTGTTTGCCAGAAGGTGGAAGTGAAGCTGTAAAAAACATTAATTCATGTGACCTGGACCTGGCCTTCAGCAGATGAACCAGCGGTATGACATTCACAGCAGAATTGACATTTATCCCTGACATTTTGCTTTTGATGTTTGACATAGCTGACACAAAGAAAATCATGTAAACATCAAACCAAACGTTTTTTCCTCTCATGTTGTCACAAAGAGTGTAATCTTAAGTGTATGAATTATAAAGAGGCATTTTATTAACAAATAACAGATATGAGTCTGTAAATGAAACTACAATCTCTGTGTGATATTGTCTCAAAATATCGCTTTTTTCTAAATAGAGTTACAACCCCCCCCCCAAAAGCTGGGACACTGCAAAAAAACAGAATGCAATGATGGAAATCTAAAAATATTTTTATTCACATATAACATTGAAATCAAATTAAATAAACTGAGCTAATGTATAATTAAAAGAAAAACCGGTCATTTCGAATTTGATGACAGCAACATATCAACATACTGTAAAATTGATTTAATTTCTGTTTTGAATAACATGGATTTATGAGATTTGGCATTCATTGCATTCTGTTTTCATTCATTTTACATATAGTGTCCCAACATTTTCACATTTTGGGTTGTAAAATGGTGATGATCATGGCTGTCAACAAGACTTTCAGTAACTTAAATGTGTTTTTTTTCATACAAAGCTATTATATGTAATTATAACCTGCAAAATACAGCACACAACTAATTTTTTAAGAGGAGTATTGTGTTAATATGCTTCATGAGTTTTATTATTATCACTCATTAATCATGTAACTGTTCTGTACTAGTACAACGGTTGTAGGTCTAAATCAAAAGACTCAAAAGACTAAACAAACGTTATGTGCATGCACGCTTTTGTGGCCCAAACTTAACTTCATGTACACATCCGCAAAGAATGCAGTCCCTGCAGATTATTTCTGATAACAAACAAAAGAACTAAAAAGTATTAGCAGGGCTCTAGACTAACTTTTTGCACTGGTTGCACTGGTGCGCCTAACTTTTTTTCTTAGGTGCACCAGCACAAAAGTTAGGTGCACCCAAATTTTCGACCACATCGCATTTAACACCGCAGTTTTACCAGTTCTTTTCTTTTTAAATCGCTGTCCATATAGGCAAAATTGACTTGTAAATGATTAACTAACAATCTGGTCAACATAAAGTTCTATATTTGAAGCATAATTCTACAAGAAAGGTAACTTACTGAAAAAGTGTTGGTGCTTAAAGTGCTTCACTGAACTGAAATATAAACTTAAAACATCTCAAGATAAATGGACCAGGGCTTGACATAACCTGGGAGGTTGATGGCTCGGTGTCAGAGCATTGCTTATGATTTTCGGACGGATCAGGCCATAATTTAACATTATTCACGAAAAAGTTGTCAATCGTTCTTTTCATCTTCACTCATGATCCGCGGCCACATCCACTCAGTTTAACTGACGGGCCTATAGGCTCCTCCCCTCTCTGTCTGACTGCAGCACACGCATTTTCACACGAACACACCAGAGGTTGCGCTAGACTTTTTTATTGTCCATCATTTAGACTGACAGGCTCGTAAAAAAATCCGTCATAATCTATTATTACCCGTCACTATGGTGCAAGGTGGCGTTAGGTGGTAATTAGTATGTTCGTGACGTCATCACGCTGTACTTGCGTCTCGGAACTTGTTGTATTTTAATACAACTGAATGCCCAATAAAGCCGTTGTTGTTTATATTCATCTATATATTTAATGTTTTAATGTTTATGTACATATGTGATTCGATCAGGGAAAACCCAACACATGGTGCAAATTTATATATTACAGTTTTTGATACCAAGCCCTTTCCAAATCAGTTTTTATTTTGCTCATTGTATGTATGTAACAAAAGTTATGGCTGAGGTCGGCTGAAGCGCTAGGATTTTCAGGAACGGAATTTGGAGGAAAACGGGTTTAAAGTTAAGTGTGATGAAAATAAAAGCACAACAGTCCAGTATCACAAGGAAAAGTCACTTTACGGTGGTAAAAGACTTGCTCTAATAACAATTTAATAAAAAAAAAATACTGTACAAAACCGTTTGAATAAAACGAAAGTAAGGAAAATGGTGCAGCCGCACACTTAAAGAACGAGAGCTCTGCCGTTATCACTACACAAGGAAACTAGCAAACATTACGGACAACAACTAATAAGCAGTGAAGCAAGTTTTACGTTGTTTATCATGTGCATAGTGTCTGGACTTTTGATCATCCCTTGTATGTTTTGCGATCGCATAACTCCCGGTGCTGCAGACGGGGAGCTCTGTCATCTCACGAAAACATTGTATAAAAAACTTTGCATGCCGTAGTTTACACAGGACTGGCGGGAAATGTGATACTCCTTCATTCTTAATGTTATGTAGTTTACTTTGATAGGTGAACTGTCTTTCCCGCGTCTCAGCGCGACATCCGACGGATTTTCTCAGATCGCATCACATATGTCTAGTCAGTAACAATGACGGGTGAAAACACGCACGCCCCTTCGCGAGCATATCACGCAAATTGCCCTCATTGTAATCCGTCAAAATAGCTGACGGACGGACGGCCTTCAGATTTTTCCGTCACTGATAAACATTTTTTGTCAATGACAGAGAATTTTCGGTTAACACGACCATGGTACACACACTTACAGGAAAATCTGGACCACGGCCAATCAGAGGGGCGGTCCGCCCTTCACTATCTCTGATTGGTTTAGACCACGATATGGGCCTAATGTGTGTCTGTTATTGAATCACAGGGAGACTTTCAGAGTCGCGGAGACTTTTTTTCTCCCTCGAACGGCTGGTCGCACCGGTGCGACCTCAGATTTTTCTTCACCATTGAGAAATCAAGTCGCATGTGCGACCAGATTGGTCGCACTCTAGAGCCCTGATTAGCCAGCAAGTGTACACCCAATATTATTTTGGGTCACCACCAGTATTATTTTGTGTTACCACCAGTACCTCCAGTTATTTTTCATACCAAGAACCGTTACTTGGCTAAACTTACATGTGACAAGGCTACATGATCCATTCAACAAATAGTTTATTAATTAAAATTAATTTACAATAAAATTCAACAAATTGTTTATTTAATACAATTGTTATACAATAAAATATGAATACACATTAATATTAATATAAATTACATAAAACATAAATAGACCAGACCGATCAACAAACACAGACCAGAAGTTAACTTTGGGCCAGGCGTTTGTGTCCGATGAAACCGTCTATACAAGTAAAATGAGTACATTAAAGTGAATGGGTTAGTGCCCATCACTATCCAATGTATAAGTAACATGCTTAACATCCCTTGATCTTGCCATTTAAAATGCCGGTGCACTGGTCCCAATAGCCTTCACTTTTACAGCAGCCATTTTATGGCCATTATGGCAACAAGAGGGAGAGCAGAACTGCACAAGATGAGTTTTCAATCATTAAACAGGAGATTACAGTCTGTAAGTGTCTTTGGGCAACTGAAGCCAGCAGGAGCTCCCTGATGAACAAAACACAATCCTGAGTGAAGAAAACAATATTGATTGTGAATGTGCGTAACCTGTCAGACAAGCACTTTTACTGCAGTACTAGAGAATGCCCAATAATTTTTTTTAAATTGCAGATCCAATATGGCATCTTATGATAACAAGATGGCCTCTTTTGATGGTGAGTTCAAATATGTGTCAGTCTGATTAATCATATTTATGAGTTGTTCTAGTGGTAGACTGAACATTTCACACTTTCCTTAGGAAATAAATAATACCCAATTGTTTTGTTTGCAGTAAAACCATGGTTACTCAAATAGCAAAGACAGTTGATTTAAAATTGATTGAATTGATGGTTATTCTCAACATTGATTCAACATTAATCAATATAATTTGCTTTCTGGGTCATTTTTGAAGGTGATTGGTATTGTCATCGTTAAACTATATTAGAAATGGTCATCAGTCAATAAATGGTAATTTAAAAAATGCAAAGGAAGTTGAGATTAGAGCAAGTCTGTAAACTTTTAGATAAGCTGTAGTGTCCTCTGCTGACGGATAGGGGAACTCATCGACATCCCCAATGTCACCTTTTTGTAAACGCAAACTGTTTACTTGGCCTGTAATTCTGTCACATATGTATTTGTCACATAAATAGAGACGTCATGCTTCATCTTTAAGACAGCACTATAAAACAAGTCTTGCTGTCATATTTTCTGTATCTATTTAATAAGATTTTCCTTTAACGTGTGATGCGTAATGCAGAAATGGGGCTTGTAATCTTTATTTTTTGTAAAACACAAACTTAAACAGTCCTTGAATTCCTCTCTGCTCTCTTATAATTTATTCACCTCTGAGCATGTCCGAGTTTAGAGGCCATTATAACAGAACTTGTCCATTCCAACCATTCTGTGTTTCCTCACCGAGGGGCAAGATACACAAGCGCACTCTCTGAAACTCAATTTCTTCACAGTCCAGTGAATAATGAGATGGGATTAAGTGTTGAAGTGGGAAATAATCAGACCATTGTAAGGTGTCAAGGTAGCTGGTGTCTCTTCTGTGCATTTTGCTTCATTGGTGTTTAGATTGGCCATTCACGCCTTAGACCCTCGAGGAAGACACGTATATATTCTGAGCCAGAGGAGAGGACATGTGTAGTTTTCCAATATATCACCAGTGAGCAGAAGTCAAACATCAATCTTTAAGAACACAGAAAATTTCCCAATTAGCTCCTCCGGTTTCTAACAGTCTGTGTCAGAGAGAGAATGCTGAGAACCATTGGATGTTATGATTTTACAAAGCAAACCTTAAGCTTTTTAAGCTCCCTCGTGAAGCAAACATGGGGGTTGAAGAACTTTCAAAAGCTTAATATAAAGTTGAGTAATGAATGAGAGAGCTCTTAATTACAACATGGGGTGTAAAACAGTATGTAATGTTCACACAGTGGTAGTCAATATATATTTTTACCGATACTCAAGGCTTTGAGGAATATGCTCTGTAGGATGATATTTCTCCTGTTGTGGTCCAGCAGTGTGGCCGTGTGCCTCTGGGGGCTCCCCGAAGTGCCACGATATCAGAAATTTGCTGCGTGCCATGTGGCTGGCACAGGTGATGTCGAGCCATTCTCCTCACAAGGACAAAGCAAAGGATAAGGATGTCTGCCTTGCACCACAACCCTGGGGTGACGTTTGAGCTATTGGCGTCTGGAGGCCTTGAGTTGGTCTGACTCTCAAGCTTTAACTTTAAAGCGACGCTATCATGCTATGTCATGCATTCTGACTTCTTTACACTGTTAAACGTGCTGGCTTCTCATGCTTAACATGGACAACTTGTTAAAAAATGAGTTGGATGTATGACGTAGTATTTCTGTACTTCATACACTCCCCCAGCACTCAAATTTGTTTCGGATTTTTTTTTCTAATTCTGGATGCCTGTGTTGTCACAGGGATCCTATTCCTTTTATTAGCTTAAAGCACGAAGGTGAAAGAGCCCACCCACGAGCCAACCGACGAGCGAGACCCGCTTACCATCAAGGTTATCTGCACTGCATGAAGATGGGCTGCGCTGCACTGCAGCTCGATACTCTTGGGATAGTGAAGTTTGTGTGTCTGTTTGTTCACGGCATTTCAGTGATGGATGTTACATAAACGGTGTATATAACGCTGGATTTGGAGATCGTTTGAAACTGATAGGTGGTGTGGTCCCAGTGCTAAAAGATGCCGGACATGAACTGCACACGGTAAGTCAAACTAAGTCATACGTCTGTGTTTTGTTGGCAATCGGCACGTACGTACATAATGTACAAAACATGAAGGGATTAATGTGTTGATTGCTCGTGCTATAGTTCCATAAAACTCTCCCCACTAGTCCCACCTCTAGCAGCTTGTGTTTTTCCGGAAATAATCGTACAACTGTATCTCTCTTTTATAAATTTGATCAAACTAAATACTCTTAGAAGAAATGACGTATGCAAGACTGTATAGGCACTCAAGATTAATATGAGATTACGCAATCTTTAATAAAGCCATTTCTATTACAAATCTGTTATAGACCCCTCATATGCTTTACTTATTGATTCAGGAACATAAGAAGTGAAATAAAGAGCTATATGTGGTTTGCATTTTAGGCTAAGCAATTGCATGTGGCTGTTGACTCATAAATACAGTATATTATTCATCATCTAATATGTCCATATTGAAAATCTTTTCTTGAAAAAAATGTGCGTGCATGAATATGTATCTATGATAAACACAATTGCTGTGAGGCTAGTGATATACAATTTTGGATTTGTATTTTACATTTCTGCCTCAGGGTTGTCATGCATAAAACATAACAGAATATGAATCTGGTTTTTCATTTTGAACAATAATTGGCTTTCTAAGGGGAGAGAACTCTCACGGCATATTGTTGCCCACTTCTGAGTCCAAGCCTTCAGACCGAGAGCATCGTGTAATTGAGGCCAGTTGCCCGTCTTATTAAAGCTTAATGTTTAACCACTGCCAGGCTTCACACATCTCTCCCCTGTCTCCAATTTTATTTTAGTACATTTTAAAGGCCATCTCTTCTTTTTGACAGTGCATGGATTAGCAGCCTGGTTTATAGAAGGGAGACTGTTATTTTTAATTCCCTGTCTGTTGCTAGGCAAAGGCTGTATGCATTGCTAGATTGTTCTGCTTGAGTTGCAGTATGGGTAATTGAGGATAAAGTGGCCACGTTAATTCTAATGATATCGACCACATTTAAAGAAAAAGAAAACGAGTTAGACAGATTTTCCATCATGATTTTTCATCAAAACTCAAAAGTGCAGATTAAATGTGCATTCCATAATGGTTTTTGTGCTGGTCACTTAAAAAACTGATATTAAGACTGCCTTGGTAAACACCATAATCTCATGGCTACGTAACCTTCAAACTAAATGGTCGAAATAGGTGAATTACGCCACAGCGAGCAAAATTTAGTGGAATACATTGATAATGTATCATTGTAACATCTTATAAAATGAATGTGAATATTCAACGCATAAGCAGCTGTAATATACAGTACTGTAATGAACAGCAAACAGTTTTTATCCCTGTAGCTCAGCCGTGAGTGTTTTAGAGGTGTGCAGATGGGAGAGAAAGTAAGAGAGAGAATGTGTTCTGACAGGCTGGAACACAGACACTCTGCAGGTAGCTGCCACAGGCCACATGGTCTGACAAATGCTGCATCACGGAACAAGGAAATGAGAGGAGGATATCCAGGAGAGAGCCAAAGAAAGAGAGAGTACCTAGACTCTTCCTTCCTGCTGTGGTGAGCATCTATGTTTATTATATGTGACAGGACACTTTTCTGTGTGTGTGCGCCCGTGCATGTGTGTGTGTGCACTGTGCATTGCTCTTAAAGTCCCAGTGAAATAAAAAAATACAATGCCTATTTTTTAACGAAATATTGCAGCGTTTATTGTAAATTATCAATGTGGGTCTTAAAATTTGTGTGCCCTCATAATCTTTAGTTAAAATCTGAAAATACACTTGCTTCCTGTAATGACCATACATCTTAAATGATGTGTGTTAGACGGCTTGGGCGGAGCATCCGTTAACTCACCCCCTTCAACTTTCAGTCTGCTGCCAGTTCCATTTCAAAATGCAACGGCTGTTCTTATACATTCAATCAAATCGCACAAAAATACGAAAGCCACGTCCACTTTTTTTCTCATTAGAAATTCCATTTCACTCGTAAATGCGTCAAAATACGGAAGTAAAAAGATTGCAACTTCCGGTTCACGGGGACTTTAAGCAAAATTAAATGTGAAGTATGCAATGTTTGAGGCAACAGCATCTCGTGACGCTATATATGGCAGTTAAGAAGAATTTTCTTCTTAAGAATGTTTTGGGAATCTGGCTTGTGAAAGACAAACAAGTTTAGGTGCTTTAGTAAAGAACACAGAAAAATGTATTTAATTATTGGTATGGTAATCTTTATTATGGTCACTATACATAAACTGTAACGCTAAATGGTATCCATTAAAATATAATTTAAGAGAAACACAGATGTGATTTGTTGTTGGTGAAGCGGATTTTAAGCCTTACTGCTGGGCCTGTGGTGACACATCGGGAAACACTTTCACAGATCACTTTAATCAGCTGTTGTTGATATTGTCTCTGAAAGCGTCTTCCAGCTCGCTGGCAATTCTGCCTCCCATCAACAGCTGAATAAACTGCCCTATAATAAGCCACAAGCCTCGTCCCAGATGGGATTCATGCCAAGAACATCAGGCCGAGCTGTAGTCACAGCTCAACAACTGAGATCTTTCGTAGAGGGCCAAAATATCCCCTGCGGAAAAGCAAAATCAAACATGTTAAGTTACAAACTACCTGCACTGAGGTTGAGAGGGGTTTATGTGAGGCTAGCTGAAGACTGCTAATGGAGGACTCAGGACAGTGCGTGTGATTGTATGATTATCATGCAGGTCGACAGAACGGATGGGCACACTCCTCAGACCAGCAATCAGCTGCCAGATTTAACCACATTTCAAACTGAATTCTGCTCACAAAGCCTACAGAGTTAGAGAGAGCATAAGGGAGAATGTGGAAATTGGTAAAATGGAGAAAAGTGCAACAAAACAGAAAATGCTCCAAATCTGTTTACTTGAATTCCAGCCAGCTGGACTGAAAAAGCTAACGCACAGCATCTGTTGCAATTAATGTTCAATCCATGAATTCAAACGGCGTGGTTATATAAGCCCGTTCAAAAAACGTTATGGCGAGAAGGCTTGTACGCCCCGAGAGCAACATTACGCAAACAATCGTTACTGACCCCCGAGCCGATGAGCAACTATGACACACTGTTTATCGCCTTATTTAGACATATTTACAATCTGCTCCCAGTCATGTCAACATACAGACATTAAAGTTTTATGATGTTCATTACTTTCCCAATTCCCAGTGGTCATGAATAGTCATAATTCTCCAAAATGTATTTTCTCGAAGAAAAGCTAGAAGGCACGAGGCTTGGGGCTTAGATGTTCATTATAGAAGGTCTTCTGTTCATATCATGTTACGTCCTTGTTTTCCTCATTGATTGTTAGAGTGGCATACATGGGATCAGACTTAATGAGGCTGAGGTTCTCTGTCAACTTCATTAAAGTGGATTTGCTTGCTTGGGGAAGAACATGCATTAGAACATACACATGAGTTATTACATGTGATAAATGTGTGATTGCTTGCATTTCTGTGGTTTTTAGTCACAAATCTTGTAGTTCAAATCAGAGAATGTTATTGCACAAAAGGCTAACTGACAAAGAATCCACAGCTTTGATTTTCTACTACATAAATATTTTAGGCTGCATGCATATACCTCATGGTTTCTTATTGTGTTTCATACATGTGGTGGTCCATCACCTTACTCACTTTTTTTTTCGTTTGATTTGTGTCTAAATATAAAATATATGGATTTTTTGTAAGGTACAATTTCTTTTTATAACATGCTGAGTAAAGTGAAGTGCCTTAAATACATCCTGAATGATACACCCCTGAATGCTATAGCACAAATCCCTGTTGTTTAGTATGTACAGGCCTACATGTGTTCTTAAAAGAAAAGAGGGCATGTGTATAAGAGCATGCAGTGAATTGATAAAGATTTATAACGTTTGAGTTGCCAGCACACATTGTTTTGCCCTTAGGACAAAATAAATGAACCCGGAATACAACCAACCATTTTGTGTAGATGTATAGCAAATGAATGCCACCGAGGTTATTTCAAAAAAGATGTGCACCCCTCGAACAAGCAGTTATTCACACTTTACCCTGTGGATGCAAAACCTTCAAATAAAGGATTTTGTAAGAAAAAAATGTAGGGATTGTAGGCCCTATGCACAGATAGCCTGATTGACAGGTGCACTGACCCTTATGTTATATTACATTTACCATTTGCAGTGGTCAAGCGACAGATGGAATCACGTCAGCTGACATGACTCTTCAATGTCCACAAGGTCTAAAACTCATTCCCATTGGCCGTTAAGACAAGAAAATGTCAATGGACGTACATGATTAGATTTTACTTTTGCAAAATGTTAGGACAGTTTTTGAACTCAAGAAAATGATGGGGCATATTAGTTCCAGTCATGTGAATGGCTGTAGGTGTTCTGATGTGGAAGGTTTGACATTATTCTAACCTCTTCCTCTGAGGGCCACAGAGCAGATTTACATATCATTCCAAGTGTGTGTTTGAGCCTTCTGATTGTGTAGCATGTGCATGGACTGTTAAATTCTCTGGGGCAGATGATAGGCTCATCACTGATTTGTTTGCATTTGCTTTATAGGGAACATTTGGCTTTGTTTACAAGGAATGTTTCAAAAATTTGATTGTAACCATTCGAGCCTTTGGTCTACTGTTGACAGTTCTGCAGGCGTGGACTTGGGGAAATATTAATATTTGCAAGATGCTCCTAGGATGCTAGATAAAAAGCTTTCATGCTTTTCTTAATGTATCCTGTGTTTGGAGGTGAGACCCGGTTAAAAAGAATAGAAATCAGTATTTTTGTCTTGTTTTCCAGTAACCAAAATTAAAGTCAGCATCAGCATATGCTGCACATTATCAGGCATCAGCTGTACAATACACATCACCATACATTGGTCCCAATGGTCCTGAATGGAACCTGAATCATGTGTTGTATGTCAGTAACAGTAACACTACAGAATTACAACCCTAAATTTGTCACTGTGATACATTTTAGCAATAAGCTGACTTTAAATCTGAGTGATCAAAGCCTACTAGTGAATGCAATCGATATATTGAAGAAAGTTAGTTACCGAACAGCACTGGCTCCCATTCACTTCTATTGTTTGGACACAAAACAAATGCAAGTGAGTGGAGGCCAGTTTACAACATTATTTAAAACATTTTCTTTTGTGTTCTGGGGAAGAAAGAAAGTCATACAGGTTTGAAATGACAAGAGAGTGAGTAAATGATGACAGAATTTTAATTCTTGGGTGAACTATTACTTTTACACAGGCACGTGCATGAGATCTTGTATCTTTAAGTAGGCCTACATAAAATACTGAAGCACTCAGCACATACATTTGAGACAGACGATTTACTGTCCAGACAAAAAGCATCTGAAAATAAAGAAACATTTATAGCAATTTCCCTGATGTGTTTTCTGAGCTTTAGACGATCTCTGACGTTATTTCAAAAATACCATTTATTATTAGCGCAGTGTGAATGAGACTCCTAGACTAAATCCCAGCGCAGAGAGAAAGGCAGGATTTGTGAGGTTTTAAAATAAACACTGTTCCATATAGCACCAGGAGGTACTGCTAACATGCCATATGAATGCTAATCAAGCTTAAATTGCATTTTCTATTCCAGAGACATGTATAGAATATTTATTGATGCACTCAAAACAAAGTCTCAGAAATTAATTGTTTGATTGAATCTGTTTAATTGAAGATTGTTTCTAGCTTTCATGTGTGTGGAAATGGAACACAATATGATGCTGGTGATTTAAATCAGACTGTGACTAGCAAACAGCGGTTCAATTTTGTTTCTATAGTACTTTTACCAGTATGCATTCCTTCATAGCAGCTTTAAAGAAAACATTTTAGTACAAGAAAAGCAAAATTAGGCCAAAAATATTATCTGTGTCCACCCAGTGAGCAAACTTAGGCTAAGTTAAACAGGCCAGTTCTCTTCTGTCTACACAGTGTGAATATAGTGACATTGCTAGTTATGTTATAATAAAATTGGTGTGATACTGTAGCCATGATAAACAGTACTATTGAAGAATATACTGTAACTGTTACAAACTGTGTAAATATTTAGGTGTCTATAGCATTCTAGTTGAAACGTTGCATTCTCAGTAACATTAAGAAAATAAATGTGTGTTAAAGCAACAACGAACCGTTTTTCGACCTTAAAATAATCTCTCTAAAATTATTTTAGTTGTAGGACAACTCTTAACTGGACGAATTTTACTGCCGCTTCTACCGAAGCAGCCCTCTATCGGCTGAAATCACACTTGTAACTTTGGTTTGTGGGTAGGATCCCAAGCCCCGCCCATCACCTGCTTTACGAGAGAGAGTTTTACTCATAGCCTGGGTGAAGTTAGCCAACATCTAACAATAAGACGAGACCATCTAGTTCAATGCAAGTCTCCAAACCATGCCCATGGCAGAGCCTGCAAAAAAAACAAAGAGGGTTTGTCGGAGGAAGCGAAGAAAAGAAAGAGAGAGAGTCCGATCACAAATCAATATCGGACGGGCTTACACTCGGTGGCGCGAGCTGAAAGAGGCAACGGGTTGCAAAACTGATGGAGACCTAGCGGTCCTGCACTGGATTTGTAAGTGTTATATGTACATTTTTCTTACACTCCTGTACTTTTGAGCTTATTTGTTATTAGGATGTGTTCAGGTTGTTCATTGGCGCACCACCGGTTCACAATTTATAACCATAAGGTAGCTGAGAGATAATATTTTGTTGCCCCGGTGTCGATAGCTAGCATGTTGTTTCTCGTCACGAATTTGTGTAATGCATGTAAACGAAGACTGCCAAACCACAATAAACATTTTGTGGTAAAAATGTGCAGATTCCGCAGTTCAGACCAGTTATGCACGCAATTGTTGAACAGTTCAGTTGTTGGCTAATGTTATCGTTATGTATAATTATATGCTATGCGCTGTTTTCATAGCGAGTTGAGTGTAGTTATTACACAATCTGGGTATGCGGGTTACATCAGCTTTGTAAACAAATTCACGTGTATTGAGCTGACAACAGGGAAACTTTGCGACAGTATTTACGACACACGTATCAGACAATTGCGCTTATCAACCACATGGGGTAACCATACACCAAAACGGCTCGTTGTTGCTTTAATAGATGTCAACAATCCCACAGTGAGCAAGCCAGAGGCGACTGTGTCAGATAAAAAAACTCCAATATGTGTTTTCTCCACACGGGTTAAATTGAAGAGTCCTGAATCATTGACATTTCATGTAGACACATTTGCTCTCACTGAGAGACTATTCTAGAATTGCCTCCCTGAATTTTGCATTGACTTGCAGCTCTTTCTGGAATGCTGATGAAAAAGTCAACATTAATATACTCTACTAAAATCTTCAACAAGGCTAACTAAATTAAATTTTTAACCACAGCAACTTTACTGAGGAGACTCTAAGCACTACTGAGTTGTGAATTGAGGTTCAAAACAGGAAGAAGAGACCAAAACAACATTCAGTTACTGTGTTTAAGTATGTCATTCCAGAACTTAATCCCAGTATGCACACTTGTACACTTGGGCAGCTTAAAATGATTGAATAAATAATTATTTATTTTATTATGAAAAAGAGAGACAACAGAGTGGAATGACAAACATGTCTGCCATACAAATAGACAGGGAATCCTTATTGCTAATAAACTCAGTTTTTTGCAGTAGGAGTAGCCCAAACATTATTCTTCTCTCGTTTTTGTTTCTATGTTGATTCACTGAATCATATAAGAGCAGTCTGTTCAGCTCTGCTATTTCTGATCCTGTCATTGCTAATTGGATCAAAGAAGGATGCTGCTTTTAACCTTTACAACAGCTGTTAAATCATTACGGCTCAAGAAGTATTCTCAAGCAAGAAGTTTTGTATGAGAACAGTTTCAATGAACCACTTTTATAGTAATAAAATACATTTTTACTGGTCTCATTGTCCTTAACATCACAATGCACTACAGCCTTGCTTCTTATGCAACACTGAAAAGACAATATTTCAAAAGAACTATCTGCTAAGATAGTGTCCCTTCTATTTAAATATTACCATTAATTTTTCCTTCGGTGGAAAATTTAAGTGGAAATTTGTATTTTGATGACAATCAAGTGGAGAGAAGAAAGGAAATGTGTCCCTCTTTAAATCAGAGTCAGTCTAGCAGATCAGAAGCCTTGCCATGCTTTGCCGAGAAAGATGCAGTTTGGGGTGTAGAACATGTGGATGGCGCTTTACTTAATGTATGGTATTCATTCTCTCCTCTTCTCTTTCTGGTGAGAGAGTCTATGACAGACAGGAAGGAAAAAACATAGTCCTTCACACTTCACCACCTGAAGAGCACTCATCCTATAGCTTTTGAAGGTTCCTCTCATGAAAGTCGATCAAATGAGGGTACGGATTATGCAGAGGCTGTGAGCAGTTGAAATATCTGAGTAGGTATGCTCTATGCTGTGAAGAAAGCTATCACACTATCATCAAAAATCATACCCATGGATATTTTTAATGTTTCAGTAAATTATTTTAAACAGCAGTAACACGTTTGCTTGCACAGTGTCAATTCAGATACGTGTGAATTATAAGAATGAGAATGTCTCTGTTTGTTGGATCAGTGTAAATCAGCTTAAAGACTTATACATGTGTCTTTAATTAACAATGTCTCGAACTGTCAAGGTTGCCAAGATTTGGGATAATAAGGAAACAAGAAACACCTGGGGAAACTAATTATCCTGAAAAACTACAAAATACTATGGTCCGCAAACAGGAAGTAACCTAAAAGTCCAAAATAACAGGGGAGCACAAAACAGATTATAACAACCGTGCTCAAAACACCGGCTCGCCTTTGGGTGACCCGAGTTAAAGTTTTAGTCCTTTCCCGAACCTACTGACCTCTCTCCTCCCCTACAACCTCCTGTCCATCCTACGTTACTCTTACACTTATAAAAATAAAGGTGATTCACAAGAGAGAACCTTTTCTGTGTAAATGGTTCCATAAAGAACCTTTAAAATCCGAAGAACCTTTTTGTTTCACAAAAGGTATTTTGTGGTTAAAAGGGTCTTCAGTTTGTAAAAAGGTAAGAAAGTCATGGTTCATTAAAAAACCTTTGACTGAATGGTTCTTTGTGAAACCAAAAATGGTTCATCGCTATTGTGGTGTTAGAGGAACCAGGCAGAGAGTAGATTCAAATGCAGTTTAGACATTTAATTAAATAAACAAAAACAAACCAAGGTAATCCACAGAACGCCGGAGGCACAAAAACAAAGCATGACACAGGAGCATGAAACAAAGACCGACACCAAACAAAGGAAACACTAGGGCTTATATACACTGGGATAACAAGGAAACAAGAAACACCTGGGGAAACTAATTAACAAGAAAAACTACAAAGGACTACAAACATGGCACACAACAGGAAGTGACAGAAAAGTTCACAAAGACAGGGGAAACACGGACTGGGATCGTGACAGCTATGAAGCACCTTTTAAGCACTCTTATTTAAACAACAAGGCAAAAAGGCCCAGAATCTGATTTTATCTGATACATAAATAAAAAAGAAATAAATAAAAATACAGTTTCGAAAACACCCAGCCTGGCTTTCTTTATGAGATTATTTCCCACCG
This sequence comes from Triplophysa rosa, assembly GCF_024868665.1. Classification (NCBI taxonomy): domain Eukaryota; kingdom Metazoa; phylum Chordata; class Actinopteri; order Cypriniformes; family Nemacheilidae; genus Triplophysa; species Triplophysa rosa. The sequence goes on along the minus strand of NC_079893.1, from coordinate 21,795,494 downwards.
CATTATGATGCTTAGAATATTTTGGATTAAAATTATACAAATGTTAAGAGGGAATACACTTTATAGCCGTTTTGCATAGCAAATATGCCCAACATACTCTGTTCTATATTCTAATTCTCTGCTTAAGCCATTATACATTTATAGTAAATATTTTTTCAAATACACTCTTTGAGATGAAGTTTACAAATTAATACTTATGAAAATCTGAACTAATTTTTGTTTCAAGTTGTAAAATTGTATGCCTGCAGGTATAAATTTAAATGTCAACTATTCATGCGTTAGACCTATTTAATAATGCAAGGTTTAGGACAAGATTGCTTTCCCATTAATACCTTTACAGCAGGCGTTGCACTGATTAAATTATGAGGGCAAAATTCTCTTTAATAGTTACAAAATGTTAAGATAATGTTTTCTTTGCTCTCCAGCAGGAAGAACAGCATGAGGAGACAGTGACTCAGTCTCTGTCAGTTGCTGTCAATAGCTTTGTGTTGACACTTTGCTTTGGTCTCAAGGTCCCTGTCGAAAGCCTACTGAAGAATGTATGTTTCTTTGTCTTGACAGCCTGAGTTTCTCCTTTTATTTCTAGCCATGCTACTTTTTCCCCTGCACTGAAGCCCTGATGTCTTGTCAGGCTACAGATTTTCATGAGTATAATTCTTTACATTGAAACAGTATGCATAGACATTCACCTCAGTGTGATGTTGTAAAATGAGTGTAATGAAAAATAGTTATAAATTAAGCTAGCTTTTGGAAGGTAGAAAGTTTCAGGTTTGTGAAATTCATAATACACAATGAAAGTTATTGAAACAGGATCATCTCTATACCATTCAATTCAATTTTATTTATATAGCGCTTTTCACAATGTGCATTGTTCCAAAGCAGCTTTACAGGAGCAAATAAGAAAAACACAGAAAGGTAAAACACAGCACAGTGCATGGTGTTTATAGACCAAGCAAGATCATTATAATAAATAATATCTAATAAATAAATGAATAAATAAATAAATGCAGTCTCCCGGTGAGCAAGCCAACACTGCACTGTTGTGGCGAGGAACCAAAACTCCAATGATGAATAAATGGAGAAAAAAACCTCGGGAGAAACCAGGCTCAGCCGGGAGGGCCAGATCTCCTCTGACGTGTCATAGCTGCACTCAGTGACCCCGACCAAAGCCACCGAGCAACGTCCACGAAGAACAGGGAGAGCCCACGAGCCGTGACCCAGGAAGCCCCACCCGCCGAATCCGTGCAGGTCCAACCCGGTCCCATTCCGCGATCAACAACAGACAACAGAGGAACAACCAGGGAAAAATAGTAATGGCATAATGTAACTTTATTCCTCTGTTGTCCGACATCGACCACAAACAAGACCAACCAGACCAGACCCACACAGTCCCAACAAATGAAACGCCCCGAACCACAACCAACAAGCCCCCCCACTCCCTACAAACACCCACCCAGCAACCTCCAATCAAAGTCACTGAGTGCAGCTATAACTTCAAACTGCTGTCATGTGATGCAAGTTTAGCATTAAATACCAAGTATTGTAAATTTAGCATTAATGTGACAAGTAGTCTGTCTTTGCTCTCGGTTGGGGATGGAATTGTCTGAGCTGGGCCGGTCAGATGGTCACCTTTTTCTTGGGTTGTGATGGAATTGACTTGGATGGAGCTGGGATGGTCAATCAGTCCGCAGGCTCTCGCAGGAGGATGGCACGGGATTTTCCGATGTAGCTGGCGTAATCTCTAGTTGGGGATGGGCCTATGACGTTCATCTGGGCCTGGCAGAATCTCTACCTACCTCGGGATGGGCATCCCGAGGCGAGGGCAGAAAGAGAATAATTAGCGTAGCTGCTGTTCATTAGCTATGTATTAGTGAATGCTTGGCTGAAAAGATGTGTCTTTAATCTAGATTTAAATTGGGAGAGTGTGTCTGACCCTCGAATAGTATCGGGGAGGCTATTCCAGAGTTTAGGTGGTACGTATGAGAAAGCTCTACCCCCTTTGGTGGATTTAGTTATTCTAGGTGTTATCAAAAGTCTGGAGTTTTGAGATCTTAGAGAGCGTGATGGGTTGTAGTGTGGTAGAAGCTCTGTTATGCAGGTAGGTGCTAAACCGTTTAAGGCTTTATAAGTAATTAAAAGAACTTTAAAGTCAATACGATACTTAATGGGTAGCCAGTGAAGGGATGATAACATTGGGGTTATGTGATCGTATTTTCTGGACCTGGTTAGAACTCTGGCAGCTGCATTCTGAACTAACTGTAGTTTATTTATTGATGAGTACCATGGTACTGCCACAGTACTTTTATCTAAAAGTAACTATTTTCTCACAAATTTCCAGTGACTTGTTTGTAGATATTAGGTATATTTACCATCAAATGAACCTTGCCTTACTAGTTGGAGACACTTGGCACTTGTACGAGTCGATAGTGTGTGTCAGAACAAGTGTAAAATGCACATAATCTGTCCATTACGCTTGTACAGCTACTCTGGGCAATTACAGCAGCTGACCCAAGAGATTCACCTTGATCTTGCTGTACTTTGAATGTGGAAATAGTGCTGGACAAATGCGTTACATTTATTGCACCAACTATTTATACCTCAAGACGCCTGAAATGACAGGGTTTCCCAGGCAGTCTTTAAGAATGACGCATTTGACTGCTCTTTTCACATCCATCAGTGGGCAAACCTTGTTTTTACTGAACTGAATGTGTCATTTCATAGACGTTACTTGCTTGCTGTCATACTCTGTCAGCTGGTTTTGTCACTCTGTGCCGCACCTAAGAGGAAATATTGCGTTGGGCACCGAATAAAAGCAGTGATCCCAATCAGCAACATTTTAGCAATTCAATGTATTTTGAAGTATTTAAATGCCTTTTTTCATTGCATATATAGAATTCTTTTTAAACATGACTGATGTCACGACTGTGGCAGAAGAACCCAAGCGCAGGCAGACGTGAAGGGGTTAACAAAGGGTATTTATTTATAAAACAACAAAACAGAAAACAAAGACCCACAATGGGGTAACGAGGACTGAACTAAATATAAAGACAGAAACAAAAGTACTTCCCACGAGGGGGCAAAAACAGCTGGGTAAAAACAAAAACTAAACTAGAAAACAACGACACAACGTCTCAAATAACATAGAAAGGGAAAAACACGGGCAAGGCAAACTACTCACATAACACGACATGTACTATTTACCCGGTTTAATCCACGAGCACAAGACAAAGAAACATGAGGGCATTTATAGGGGAACACAAACGAGGGATAACGACATGGGGCAGGTGTGGTTAATCAAACACTCAGGGAAAGATCACAAGGAAACGAGAGGAGCGGGGCCAATGACGAGACACTGGAGAGAACGCATATTGTCAAAAGGACAATAATATGTTTCTCTCCACACATAACCAAAGACCTTGTCATGACTCTGCTACAGGACCAAGAAAAACATGACTAAATGAAGTAGAGCCATGACAGAAGCCCCCCCTTTAATGAGCACCTCCAGGTGCTCACCAAGGGGTAGACGGACGAGACAAGACAGACTGGGAGACAGACAGGACAAGGCAAAACAAAGAAAACAAAATCAAGGGCACACATGACAAGACAACAACAGGATTTGGGAGGGACAATAAAAACAACAAACAAGGGAGGGGGGGAGCGGCCAAACAAGGGCCCATAGGGGGCAGTCCATGGGGGTGGGGAGAAGACCCAGTCCCCGGCTGCGCTCGAGGGTGCGGAGTCCTGGGGGACTTAGGGGGAGTCCTGGAGGGGACAGTCTTTGGCCCTGGCAGTTTCCCAGGGGCCGGCTGGACAGGGATTGACGCCGGCTGGAAGGCCGGCTGGACAGAGCTTGACGCCGGCTGGAAGGCCGGCTGGACAGGGCTGGATCACCGGACTGGACGCCGGCTGGATCACCGGACTGGACGCCGACTGGATCACCGGACTGGACGCCGGCTGGACCACCGGACGCCGGCTGGACCACTGGACGCCGGCTGGACCACCGGACTGGACCACCAGACTGGACGCCAGCTGCACCACCGGACTGGACCACCGGACTGGACGCCAGACCGGAGGATCTATTGACATAAATGCAATATAATATACATAACTATGTGTGCAGAGGTGTATAAAGAGCTTACACAATGAAGTGTTATGTTTTTATTACCTCAGAATGAGCTTTTTCTATCTACATACACCTTGCATATAATTCGCCATGTTCTGTCAACCATCGTAGTGTTTCGAACGGGAGAGGTGGAGTGAGTGGTTGGCCGCTAGATTTCACTGACTGGACCTTTAAAACGAATAAACATAAAACATTATGTTTATTGTCATTTTGAAGATGTTAAAGCTTAAATTTTTATTTCAACCCGCATCCAAAATATATTAAAAAAAGGCTAAATGATCTACACACATAATACACTTTTCTATAAAATGATCCATCTGGTAAACTTGAACAAAAATAGAACTAAAATGAATATGATTATTCAGATAAGCCTCTTGTCATCCGCTTAAACTTTTCCCCTGCTGTTTTTGAAATGCAGTGATAATTGTGCAAAGGTTTGAATGTTTTATTTTTTTTATTTATAGGCCTCAGAAAACGCCTGTAAATTCTGCTGCTTCCTTTTGCAATGTTCTTGTGACGCCAGAGTTCTGAGTGTGTCGTTATTATCTTTTTGCTAGCACTGTGTAAATGCAAGACCTGTGTTACCAAGCCAATGCTGTAAATAACTTATGGACCATGTACATTTAATATGCAAGAGAATACTAGTATAAAGGTATATTTAGTGATCAGGTTTTTGATGTGGAAGTATGTGGTGTTTTATTTTTTTACATTGACATTTTTGCAAAAATGATTTGCATTGTCAACATAATCTGCTTGTTTCACTTTTTGCACTTTCTCAACCTGTATGTTCTATGTAAAATCCGAAATGTAATTTTCTGTGTTCTAAGGGATGTATTTGGAATAGGAATGAACGGTGTTACTGTTGGTGATAAGAATAATTGAACCTTAGAAGTTAAGAAAATCACCTTAGAAAAAAAGCCTATACGTAATTAACTTCCACACTCAAATAATTCTCCTAATAATGGTAATCTTAAGCAGATAGCAAACCCTAAAAGCACCTTCTCTATTTTTATGCTAAATTAAATTCATGTTCCCTTTCTGTCGGTCTCTCGACGTTGTGTCGAGCCGACAGATGGGGTTCGTCCCTGAGAACCAATCGCTTCCGACTTCTTAGAAAAGGCCAATGAAAATTGGCGAATGAAATTTGCATGCCGGACTCCGCCCCAGGATATCCGGGTATAAAAGGGAGACGGCGTGCCTCATTCATTCACCTTTTGTTCTTCAGAGCCTTTGCTCATGATCAACAGACTTCGCTACAAGTAGCAACTACAAGACTGCTGGCTCTACAACGTGGTGCAGCGGACTTTCCCTTCCTGCGGCGACTTCCCCTGGGCGTCTCGGCAGTTGCAGAAGTGTTCGAGTTTTTGCTCTAAAAGAGCAAATTTCTCCAGCGTGGCATGTCCCGCTGTTCTCGTGGGTGCAACACACTCATCGAGGAGGGGGATGGACACAATGTCTGCTTCCAGTATGCTGGGGCAGATGTTGTGGATACGTCCTGCCCGCACTGCGGGCGGTTGAAGATTCAGACGTTGTGTCACGGGTGGCTGTGTTCCCACGGGACTCAGCCACCACCTCGTCTGCTTCCCGTTCCGTGATGGCAGGACTACGGCCCTGCCACCCGCTACGGAGAGCAGCGAGGGTGATATGAGGATTACTGTGAGCGCTAATCCGTCAGCCACTGGCTCACGGACCGTTCGCACCTCGTCTCGCTCGTCTGACTGTTCCCCATGAGACGGTCCCACCGTCTTGTTCCTCAACCACGTACCGGACATGGTACGTGATGATGAGACGTCTGTTGCAGCATCAGAGGGTGACTTACTGGCATCAGACTACGACGATTCCTTGAAGCTCCCTCCCTCGGGGGGTTAAGCTCAGGAAGAAGCGGACGTCGAAATGTCAGCCATGCTATCCCGGGCCGCCGGCATTGGGTTGCGGTGCACTACACTGCCTCTCCCAACACTCGCGGCTGGATACACGGTACCTTGGGCTTGAGAGCGGCTCCAAGTCGCCCCCAGTGCCGTGTTCCCCCGGAAGTGCATGAGGAACCTAGTACGACCTAGAACGCTCACCTTCGGTGCGTACACGTCAACTAGTTCCATCACCCTTTCTTCCCTGGATGGTGGGGAAGCTAGAGGATACATCGATGTCCCCCAAGGGCTCGACCTAGACTCCCGTCCAAAGCACGTAGGCTTTTCGGCATCTGAGGTGTCGAGAGCTTACTCTGCTGCGGGCCAAGCTGTCTCCTCTCTCCACGCAATGGCCATCTTACAGGTCCATCAGGCCAATGCGCAGAGAGAGCTCCACGAGGGTAAGACCGACCCAGCGCTTATGCAGGAACTCTGCGCCGTCACCGACCTTGCTCTACGGGTGACCAAGGTGATCGCACGGGCGATGTCCACACTTGTGGTCCAGGAGAGACACCTCTGGCTGAACCTTGCACAGATGAGTAACGCCAAAAAAGTCCGCTTTCTCAATGCACCCATCTCGCAAGGGGGGCTGTTTGGTGGTACTGTCGAGCTGCAGTTCTCGACAGTAAAGGAGCAGACAGAGGATATCAAGTATATCCTCCCCAGCCGCGACTCGACTGCCCTATGGCCGCCGAGATCCCGTGCACCGTCTGCTTCCCAGCAGCCCTGGTCTTCTTCGAGACATCGAAGAGGAGACCACCACCCCATCAGCAGCCGCGGCGGAAGCCAAAGCGGCCCTCATGGGAAGATCCCAGGGAGATCGAGAATACCTTCGGGCCCGACCCCAGCCATTCCATTGCTGGTGGTCGATCCGGGAAGGTTCCTGCCTCGTCCCAACAGCCCACTTCTAAGAGTTTTCTCTCTCTCTGGGCGTTTATCACAGCCGCTCTCACCCTCTACACGACGGTGTTCGGCAACTCGACGTTGCGTCACGGCGAGACCCAATGTCGAGGATAATCAGCAGCCTAAGCACTCTCAATCGACGGTGCGTTGTGCCACATCATCGTCTGGGTATTATCACAGCCGCTCTCACCCTCTACACGACGGTGTTCGGGAGGTCGATGAAGCAGAACGTACCCCTAGCCTCCCTGTTTCGGTCCCTGGGAGCCTGACAAGAGCTTCCCAAACCGTCACGGTGACTACTGGATACGATCCGTCTCGGCTACGCGGTCCAACTCCCCAGACGCCCGCCCAAGTTTCGGGGCATCCTCTCAACCTCAGCAGAGGCAAGGATGCTCCAGTGCTTCGGGCCGAGGTCGCCACCCCTCTGGTGAGGAAGCGACCGTGCTCGTCCGTCCAGCCGAGATGTTCAACGGGTTTTACAGCCCGTACTTCATCGTCCCCAAAAAAGCGGGTGTCGCTAGATCTGCGTACCCTGAACAGGCACCTACTCAAGCTGCCGTTCAGGATGCTCACGCAGAATCGCATCCTGGCATCTATCAAATGTCAAGATGAATTCATGGCAATCGACCTGAAGGATGCTTACTTCATGTCTCGATCCTCCCTCGACATCGCCCGTTCCTATGGTTCGCTTTTGAGGGTCAGGCATATTAGTACAGAGTCCTCCCTTTCGGTCTGTCCCTGTCCCCATGAGTCTTCACAAAGATCATGGAAGCCGCCCTCTCTCCCCTCAGGGAGAGAGGTGTGCGGGTACTAAACTATCTCGACGACTGGCTCATTTGACACACTCGCGAGATCTGTTATGTACACACAGGGACCTAGTGCTTCGGCACCTAGATCGATTGGGACCACAGGTCAACCGAGAAAAGAGCAAGCTCTCCTCTGTGCAGAGCATCCTCTTTTTTTTGGTATGGAACTCAACTCTGTCTCCATTACAGCGCGACTGACTCAGAAAGCGCCCAGTCATTGTTGAACTGCCTGGAATATTTCAAGCAGCCAGCGGTCCCCCTGAAATTCAGAGGCTCCTGGGCACATGGCATCCTCGGTGGTGGTGATACCCCTCGGGTTGATGCACATGAGACCGCTCCAACACTGGCTACAGAGTCGAGTTCCCTGGAGAGCGTGGCACACGGGCAGCAGGCGGATGGTGATTACGCCTCTCTGCCGACGCACACTAACCCCTGGTCTTCAATGACCTTTCTACGGATGGGGGTCCCTCTTGGGCAGGTCATGAGGCGCGTTGTGGTGACGACAGACGCCTCCCTGCAGGGTTGGGGTGCCGTGTGCAATGGGCACGCAGTGTCGGGGCGATGGACAGGCCCCCGCCTGCGCAGGCATATCAACTGCCTAGAGTTGTTGGATGTGCTACTTGCACTGAAGGGGCTACAACCTCTCGTGCAGGCCAAGCATGTGCTGGTCCGGCGGACAGCACAACTGCCATAGCGTATATCAACCGCCAGGGTGGAGTTCGCTCACGGCAGCTAACATGACTCGCCCGACGCCTCCTCCTGTGGAGTCCGCAGGTGAGCAGATTCCTGCGAGCCACACATATCCCAGGAGACCTGAACCAGACAGCCGATGCGCTCTCTCGTCAGTTGATGCCTCGCGGAGAGTGGCGACTCCACCCCTGCACAGTCCAGCTCATTGGGTACAGTTCGGGCGGGCTCAGGTAGACCTGTTTGCTTCCCTGGACACCACCCATTGCCCGCTAGGGTACTCCCATCCGAGGCCCCCCTCGGCACGGATGCTCTAGCGCACAGCTGGCCGTAGGACAAGCGGAAGTACGCCTTCCCCCCAGTCAGCCTCATTGCACAGACTCTGTGCAAGGTCAGGGAAGAGGAGCATCAAGTGTACTAGTTGCGCCATACTGGCCCAACCGGACTTGGTTCTCGGAGCTAATGCTCTTGACGACAGCTCCCCCCCACCGATTCCCCTGACGAAGTACCTGCTTTCCCAGGGGAAGGGCACGTTATGGCATCCCAGGCCAGACCTCTGGAACCTCCATGTCTGGCCCCTGGATGAGATGAGGAGATCCTGAGTGGCCTACCCCCTGCGGCGGTTTGGACCATCACTCAGGCTAAGGCCCTGGCCACTAGGCAGCTATACGCCTGTAAGTGGTGCCTCTTCTCATCCTGGTGCTCTTCTCGAGAGAAGACCCGCGGAGTTGCTCGATTGGGAACGTGCTGTTCTTCCAGAGACTCGAGAGTAATCTCTCCCCTTCCACACTGAACGTGTGTGTAGCCGCTATTGCCGCTCATCACGACCCAGTTGCTGGTAAGTCTCTCGGACAGCACAACCTGATCAATTGTTTCCTAAGGGGTGTGGGAAGGCACTGCCTCAGCCGCGCTCCGTACCCTCTTGCGACCTTGATGCGGTCCTGGAGCCCCTCAGAGATGCCGCTCTTTCTCACCTCATGATGAAGACCTTAGGCCGGGTACCAACTGCGTTATCCACAACATAGCTCTAACCGGACCTAGTGCTACCGGACGTTGTAACCCCCCAGTAGGGCGGTTCCGTCTGATGTATCTTCATGATTGGTTCCCACCTTGGTAACCATGACCTTCCCTAGGTGGACCTCCACCTCGCGGTTAACTCCTTCAGTCCGCACATTCTTCCCATGAGTTCTCCCCCATCGATGAGACCATGTTGGTATCTCCACTAACTCCTCCCTCCGGTAGGAAGTGGTCTCTGTAGCGCTTCCCCCGCTTGAGGAAGTAGCGCTTACCCAGTGGCCTTACGGTACCAGGCGGCTTCTCGCTGTTCGAGAAACAAGGTTGCCGCCTGTGAGGCCGAAGTCAGGGGCCTTCCCACCTTTCAAGTAAAGCTCTGGGACCCCCTACCTACCCACTGGTAGGTTACAATTTCGCGGTAGCGCTCATGGCTGACACGCCCAGAGACCAACAGAAAGGGAACGTCTTGGTTACGGATGTAACCTCAGTTCCCTGATGGAGGGAACGAGACGTTGTGTCCTTCTTGCCACAACACGAGCTGCCCACTGCAGCAGTCGTGAGAGGTCTCAGGCTCCTCAGAACTAAGGTGAATGAATGAGGCACGCCGTCTCTCTTGTATACCCGGATATCTGGGGGCGGAGTCCGGCATGCAAATTTCATTTGCCAATTTTCATTGGCCTTTTCTAAGAAGTCGGAAGCGATTGGTTCTCAGGGATGACCCCCATCTGTCGGCTCGACACAACGTCTCGTTCCCTCCATCAGGGAACTGAGGTTACATCCGTAACCAAGACGTTTCTTTTGTATTACTGTCTGACTGAAGAGAATTTTGAGGTTATCATTTTTTGTATAAAGTTTTCTAATGGGATTGAAAATATTGATTTTGAGTACGATTGACTTACACTAGATAGGAACACCTTTACCTCTGTTCAGAGATAAAAAGGAGAAAAAGAATCGAAATTGCGAATGTGTCCATACGTATTTTCACTTATCAAACGTTCTGGGGGAGTGACACATTTGCACAAATTGTCTTTTAATGTGACCTACTTTTGCTGGCAGAAAGTGCATAAGTCAAGGTCCAGTGTATGAAAATTAGCAGCATCTAGCGGTGAGGTTGCGACCAACGGCTCACTCCACCCCCCCACACAAGTAAACAAGTGTTTACCACTACTTATAAATCTATCACCAGCGATTAAAGGATAGAGAATGCAAAGGTTGTGCTCAACTCTGCTAGTGTTATTGTTTTGGTACCTGCCTGTTTATGGTTCCCTTTCTGTCGGTCTCTCGACGTTGTGTCAAACCGACAGAATGGGGTTTGTCTTGAGAACCTATCATCTTCTGAGTATTTAGAAAAGGCCAATGAAAATTGGCGAATGAAATTTGCATGCCGGACTCCTCCCCGGATGTCCGGGTATAAGAGGGAAGCCGGCTTGCTCATTCATTCACCTTTTGTTCTTCAGAGCCTACGCATCTGATGAGCTTCTCTATGATTTTTGGTGATCATTTTGCTGCTGGAATCTTCGACGTGGTACAGCGGACGGTCCCTTCCTGCAGTGACTCTCCCCTGGGCGTCTCGGCAGTTCCGGAGGTGTTCGAGCAAATTTCCTTTTCTAAAAGAGCAAATTTCTCCAGCGTGGCTTGTCCCGCTGTTCTTATGGGTACAACACACTCATTGAGGAGGGGGACGGACACGATGCCTGTTTCCAGTACGCTGGGCAGATGTTGTGGATACGTCCTGCCCGCACTGCGGNGCGGTGATGATTCAGACGTTGCGTCACGGGTGGCTGTGTTCCCACGGGATTCAGCCACCACCTCGTTTGCTCCCCGTTCCGTGGCGGCAGGACTACGGCCCTGCTGTCCGCTACGGCAAGCAGTGAGGGTGATATGAGGATTACTGTGAGCGATAATCCGCCAGCCACTGGCTCACGGACCGTTCACACCTCGTCTCGCTCGTCTGACCGTTCCCCAGGAGACGGTCCGCCATTTTATTCCTCAATCACGTATTCAAACACGATGCGTGATGATGAGATGTCTCCTGCAGCATCGGGGGGTGACGTACTGCCATCCGACTCCTACGATTCCTCGGGCTCCCTCCCTCGGGGGGTTCGAGCCCAGGAAGAAGTGGATGTCAAAATGTCAGCCATGCTTTCCCGGGCCGCCCTGAGTGTTGGGTTGCAGTGCCCGCACTGCCTCTCCCCGCGCTCGCGGCTGGCTACATGGCGCCTCGGGTTTGAGCGCGGCTCCAAGCCACACCCGCCCTCAGTGCCGTGTTTACCGGAAGTGCATGAGGAACTTAGTAAGACATGGAAACGCCCCCTTTCCGGCACGTTTCACGTCAAACAAAGTTCTGTCACCCTCTCTTCCCTCGAGGTTGGGACAGCTAGAGGATACGTCGATGTCCCCCAGGTGGAGTATGCCGCCGCGGTGCACTCGTGCCCATAGGCGGCGGCCACCTGGGTGTGGGGCTCGACCTACACTCCCGTCCAAAGCATGTGGGGTCTCGGCATCTCTGGTGTCGAGAGCTTAAATTGCAGTGGACCAAGCTGCCTCCTCTCTCCACGCTATGGCTCCTGCCAGGCCAGGGCGTTGAGAGAGCTCCACTCCACGCCACCACCGACCTTGCTCTACGGGTGACCAAGGTGACCACGCGGGCCCTGGGTCGGACGATGTCCACACTTGTGGTCCATGAGAAACTCCTCTGGCCAATCCTTGCGCAGATGAGTAACGCCGAGAAGGTCCGCTTTCTCGACGTACCCGACTCGCAAGGGGGGGGCTGGTTGGTGTTACTGTCGAGCCGCAGCGGCCCCGCTCACCCCCCGCCCGTCGGGGGCGCGAGAGGGGGGAGGGTTCTCGACAGTAAAGAAGTAGTCCTCCGTGCCGCGACTCGGCCGCCTCGGCCATCGAGTCCGTGCACTGTCTGCTTCCCAGCAGCCCTGGTCCTCTTCGACGCCCTCCAGCTCTGGCGCCCCCACTCAGGCGGCCCCCCCTGGAGGAGACAGCAAAGAGGAGACCATCGCCCCATCAGCAGCCGCGGCGAAGTGGCCCTCATGGGAAGACCTCAGGGGGATCGAGGCTAACATTGGGCCCGATCCCAGCCACATCTCTGGGAAGTCGGATAGGGACGGATCCTGCCCCGTCTCTCCATCTGCTGGCCCCCTCTGGGTTATCACAGCCGCTCCCACTCTCTGCATGACGGTGAACGGCAAACTCGACGTTGCGTCATGGCAAAGCGCAATGTCGAGTATAAACACCAGACCTCAGCACTCTCAGTCAGACAGTGCGTTGAGCTGCGCAGTCGCCAGGCAGGAAAAACAGCAGAGCCGATCTCCTCCCCGGGGGACCTCCCCCGGCAAGGAATCCGTACTGCTAGCCATCGAACCACCCCCCGGGGGACGATGAAAAAAATCGTACCTTTAGTCCCCCTGTCTCATTTCTGGGAGCCTGTCCGGCTTCCCAGACTGTCAGGCTGGCTAGGGAAGACGATCCGTCTCGGCTACGCGATCCAGTCGCCTCACGCCCGCCAAGTTTCAGGGCATCCGATATACCTCAGTCAGAGGCTAGGATGTTCCCGTACTTCGGGCCGAGGTCGCCACCCCTCTGGCGAGTGATCGAGCCCATCTCACCAGCCGAGATGTTCAACGGGTTTTACAGCCTGTACTTCATTGTCCCCAAGAAAGGCGGGGGGTTGCGCCCTATCTTGGGTCTGTGTGTTCTGAACAGGCACCTACACAATAGCTGCCTTTCAGGTTGATCATGCAGAAGCGCATCCTGATGTCCGTCAGGTGTCAGGACTGGTTCATGGCAATCGACCTGAAGGATGCGTACTTCATGTCTCGATCCTCCCTCGACATCGGCCGTTCCTACGGTTCGCGTTCGAGTGACGGGCATATCAGTACAGGGTCCTCCCCTTCGGTCTGTCCCTGTCTCCACAAGTCTTTACGAAGGTTGTGGAAGCCGTCCTCCTTCCCCTTAGGGAAGGAGGTGTGCGGGTACTAAACTATCTCGACGACTGGCTCAGCTTGGCGCACTCTCGAGATCTGTTGTGTACACACAGGGACCTGGTGCTCCGGCACCTAGATCTGTGGGGCTACAGGTCAACTGAGAAGAGCAAGCTCTCCCCGGTGCAGAGCGTCCTCTTTCTCGGTATGGAACTCAACTCTGTCCTCATGAGCGGCCCCGCTCACCCCTCGCGGGGGGCGCGAGACCCGCAATGAGGAAGCCCACGCGACCTCCCAGAGGCAGTGCGACTGACTACAGAGCGCACCCGATCAGTGTTGAACTGCCTGAAGCTCTCAGGCAGTGAGCGGTCCCCCTGAAACAATTTCAGAGGCTCCTGGGATACATGGCATCCTTGGCGGGGGTGGTCCCCCTCGGGTCGATGCACATACGACCGCTTCAACACTGGCTACAGTGTCAAGTTCCTTGGAGAGCGTGGCACACCGGCAGCAGGCGTATGGTCATCACGCTTTTCTGCCGACACACCCTAACCCCCTGGTCTCCCATGACCTTCTTGCGGTCTCTATGTCTGGACGGGACGAGGAGATCCTGAGTGACCCACCCCCGGTCTGGTTGGGATATCACTCAGGCTAGGGCCTCAGCCACTGGGCTGCTATACGCCCATAAGTGGCGCCTCTTCTCGTCCTTGTGCTCTTCTCGGGAGAAGACCCACGGAGTTGCTCGATCGGGTACGAGCTGTCCCTTCCTCAAGAGAGACTGGGGAGTAACCTCTCCCCCTCCACACTGGGAGTGTATGTAGCCTCTACTGCCGCTCATCATGACCCAAATGCTGGGTAGCCTCTGGGACAGCACGACCTGGTCATTAGGTTCCTAAGGGGCGCGAGAGGGTGACCACCTTATCCGCGCTCCGTACCCTCTTGCGACCTAGGTGGCGGGCCTCAAGAGGCCCCGCCCCCTTCGAACCTCTCGGAGTTGCCGCTCTTTCTCACTCTTGATAAAGACGGCTTTCCTGATGGCGCTCACCTCCAAGAGGATAGGGGATCTGCAAGCACCCTCTGTGTCCACAGATTGCCTAGAACTCGGGCCCAGGGATTCTCACGTTATCTTGAGACCCCGCCCTGGCTACATGCTCAAAGTTCCCACCACTCTTCCGAGAGACCAGGTGGTGAACCTGCAGGCGCTCCCCACCAGGGAGGAAGACCCAACCTTTCCGTGTTGTGTCCAGTACGCGCACTGCGCCTCTACTTGGACCGCACGCAGATCCCAGAAGCTCTGAGCAACTCTTTGTCTGTTTCGGAGGTCAGCAGAAGGGAGGGCTGTCTCCATACAGAGGCTGGCGCACTGGATCGTGGATGCCCTCGTTATGGCATACCGATCTCAATTCGCCCCTGCCTGTTGGGAGTGAGGCACACTCCTCATGGGCACTGGCTCAGGGTGCCTCTCTAGCAGACATCTGCAGAGCTGCGGGTTGGGCTATGCCCAACGACTCCGTGGGCTTCTAATACCTACGCGCGGAACCGGTGTCAGCCCACATCCTGGCAAGGTGTAGGACCGGCAGCCGGTAAGGCGTACACCTGCGAAATCCCTTCCCCCTTCCTTAGGGGGATCAGCGGCTATTACGCCTCCCCTCTTTCCCCCACTCGGTAAAGAACAGGCATTTTATCCATCACTAGCACCTTCCTCGGGGCAGGCTGGGCAGAGCAGCCCTGCCCCCTTAGGCCGGGGAACAGTTGAGTTATCTCCCACATAGCTCTAACCGGACCTAGTGCTCCAGACGTGGTAACCCCCCCTCCGTGGGCTGTTCCGTCTTATGTATCCTCATGAATGGTTCCCACCTCGGCAACCAATGACCTCCCTAGGTGGACTCCCACCTTGCGGTTAACTCCTGCAGTCCGCACATTTTCCCATGAGTTCTCCCCTGATGGTGAGACCATGTGGTGTCTCCACTAATTCCTCCCTACGGTAGGTAGTGGCCTCTGCAGCATTTTCCCCCCGGGGGGAATAATGCTTACCCAGTGGCCCTTATGGTGCCGGGCGGCTTCTCGCCATTTAGAGAACTAGGCCTCCGCCTGTGACGGCCGGTGGCAGGGGCTTCCCAACTTTGTGGTAAAGCTCTGGGTCCCGCTTCCTCTCCACTGGATGATCATTATTTCACGTTAGCGTCTTCGTCTGACTCGCCCAGGCCAGTCAACGTCGCTCCGCAGAGATTGTGATGCGGCTCAGTGCTGTGGCGTCTTACATAGGAACCCCATTCTGTCGGTTCGACACAACGCCGAGAGACCGACAGAAAGGGAACGTCTTGGTTACGGATGTAACCTCGGTTCCCTGATGGAGGGAACGAGACGTTGTGTCCCTCATGCCACAACACTGGCCGCCCACCCCAGCGGTCGGGGGAGGATGCTTTAGGCTCCTCAGACCAAAGGTGAATGAATGAGCACGCCGGCTTCCCTCTTATACCCGGACATCCGGGGAGGAGCCCGGCATGCAAATTTCATTCGCCAATTTTCATTGGCCTTTTCTAAATACTCAGAAGATGATAGGTTCTCAAGACAAACCCCATTCTGTCGGTTCGACACAACGTCTCGTTCCCTCCATCAGGGAACCGAGGTTACATCTGTAACCAAGACGTTTTGTTTGCGTTAAAGCAAACAAATCTTGGAGAAAGAATTATATGGAGAAGAGATAAAAAGACTATATGAGTAACCGGGGCGGAAGTAAAAACGAAGTAAAACTGGGATTCTTCAGAAAAAAACAATGCATTTATTTGCACGTAAAGCACTTTTTTTTACTAACAACCTCTGTGGCGCGATATAAATGACAGCCTAAAAGACCAGCTGCAACACACACACAGTTCATACATTGAATCATTATATCAGTTTTATATCAAGTTGCTTTGGATACAAGTCTATAATTTGGCACTGCGTGGCAATACTCCTCCCCGGATGTCCGGGTATAAGAGGGAAGCCGGCTTGCTCATTCATTCACCTTTTGTTCTTCAGAGCCTACGCATCTGATGAGCTTCTCTATGATTTTTGGTGATCATTTTGCTGCTGGAATCTTCGACGTGGTACAGCGGACGGTCCCTTCCTGCAGTGACTCTCCCCTGGGCGTCTCGGCAGTTCCGGAGGTGTTCGAGCAAATTTCCTTTTCTAAAAGAGCAAATTTCTCCAGCGTGGCTTGTCCCGCTGTTCTTATGGGTACAACACACTCATTGAGGAGGGGGACGGACACGATGCCTGTTTCCAGTACGCTGGGCAGATGTTGTGGATACGTCCTGCCCGCACTGCGGGCGGTGATGATTCAGACGTTGCGTCACGGGTGGCTGTGTTCCCACGGGATTCAGCCACCACCTCGTTTGCTCCCCGTTCCGTGGCGGCAGGACTACGGCCCTGCTGTCCGCTACGGCAAGCAGTGAGGGTGATATGAGGATTACTGTGAGCGATAATCCGCCAGCCACTGGCTCACGGACCGTTCACACCTCGTCTCGCTCGTCTGACCGTTCCCCAGGAGACGGTCCGCCATTTTATTCCTCAATCACGTATTCAAACACGATGCGTGATGATGAGATGTCTCCTGCAGCATCGGGGGGTGACGTACTGCCATCCGACTCCTACGATTCCTCGGGCTCCCTCCCTCGGGGGGTTCGAGCCCAGGAAGAAGTGGATGTCAAAATGTCAGCCATGCTTTCCCGGGCCGCCCTGAGTGTTGGGTTGCAGTGCCCGCACTGCCTCTCCCCGCGCTCGCGGCTGGCTACATGGCGCCTCGGGTTTGAGCGCGGCTCCAAGCCACACCCGCCCTCAGTGCCGTGTTTACCGGAAGTGCATGAGGAACTTAGTAAGACATGGAAACGCCCCCTTTCCGGCACGTTTCACGTCAAACAAAGTTCTGTCACCCTCTCTTCCCTCGAGGTTGGGACAGCTAGAGGATACGTCGATGTCCCCCAGGTGGAGTATGCCGCCGCGGTGCACTCGTGCCCATAGGCGGCGGCCACCTGGGTGTGGGGCTCGACCTACACTCCCGTCCAAAGCATGTGGGGTCTCGGCATCTCTGGTGTCGAGAGCTTAAATTGCAGTGGACCAAGCTGCCTCCTCTCTCCACGCTATGGCTCCTGCCAGGCCAGGGCGTTGAGAGAGCTCCACTCCACGCCACCACCGACCTTGCTCTACGGGTGACCAAGGTGACCACGCGGGCCCTGGGTCGGACGATGTCCACACTTGTGGTCCATGAGAAACTCCTCTGGCCAATCCTTGCGCAGATGAGTAACGCCGAGAAGGTCCGCTTTCTCGACGTACCCGACTCGCAAGGGGGGGGCTGGTTGGTGTTACTGTCGAGCCGCAGCGGCCCCGCTCACCCCCCGCCCGTCGGGGGCGCGAGAGGGGGGAGGGTTCTCGACAGTAAAGAAGTAGTCCTCCGTGCCGCGACTCGGCCGCCTCGGCCATCGAGTCCGTGCACTGTCTGCTTCCCAGCAGCCCTGGTCCTCTTCGACGCCCTCCAGCTCTGGCGCCCCCACTCAGGCGGCCCCCCCTGGAGGAGACAGCAAAGAGGAGACCATCGCCCCATCAGCAGCCGCGGCGAAGTGGCCCTCATGGGAAGACCTCAGGGGGATCGAGGCTAACATTGGGCCCGATCCCAGCCACATCTCTGGGAAGTCGGATAGGGACGGATCCTGCCCCGTCTCTCCATCTGCTGGCCCCCTCTGGGTTATCACAGCCGCTCCCACTCTCTGCATGACGGTGAACGGCAAACTCGACGTTGCGTCATGGCAAAGCGCAATGTCGAGTATAAACACCAGACCTCAGCACTCTCAGTCAGACAGTGCGTTGAGCTGCGCAGTCGCCAGGCAGGAAAAACAGCAGAGCCGATCTCCTCCCCGGGGGACCTCCCCCGGCAAGGAATCCGTACTGCTAGCCATCGAACCACCCCCCGGGGGACGATGAAAAAAATCGTACCTTTAGTCCCCCTGTCTCATTTCTGGGAGCCTGTCCGGCTTCCCAGACTGTCAGGCTGGCTAGGGAAGACGATCCGTCTCGGCTACGCGATCCAGTCGCCTCACGCCCGCCAAGTTTCAGGGCATCCGATATACCTCAGTCAGAGGCTAGGATGTTCCCGTACTTCGGGCCGAGGTCGCCACCCCTCTGGCGAGTGATCGAGCCCATCTCACCAGCCGAGATGTTCAACGGGTTTTACAGCCTGTACTTCATTGTCCCCAAGAAAGGCGGGGGGTTGCGCCCTATCTTGGGTCTGTGTGTTCTGAACAGGCACCTACACAATAGCTGCCTTTCAGGTTGATCATGCAGAAGCGCATCCTGATGTCCGTCAGGTGTCAGGACTGGTTCATGGCAATCGACCTGAAGGATGCGTACTTCATGTCTCGATCCTCCCTCGACATCGGCCGTTCCTACGGTTCGCGTTCGAGTGACGGGCATATCAGTACAGGGTCCTCCCCTTCGGTCTGTCCCTGTCTCCACAAGTCTTTACGAAGGTTGTGGAAGCCGTCCTCCTTCCCCTTAGGGAAGGAGGTGTGCGGGTACTAAACTATCTCGACGACTGGCTCAGCTTGGCGCACTCTCGAGATCTGTTGTGTACACACAGGGACCTGGTGCTCCGGCACCTAGATCAGTGGGGCTACAGGTCAACTGAGAAGAGCAAGCTCTCCCCGGTGCAGAGCGTCCTCTTTCTCGGTATGGAACTCAACTCTGTCCTCATGAGCGGCCCCGCTCACCCCTCGCGGGGGGCGCGAGACCCGCAATGAGGAAGCCCACGCGACCTCCCAGAGGCAGTGCGACTGACTACAGAGCGCACCCGATCAGTGTTGAACTGCCTGAAGCTCTCAGGCAGTGAGCGGTCCCCCTGAAACAATTTCAGAGGCTCCTGGGATACATGGCATCCTTGGCGGGGGTGGTCCCCCTCGGGTCGATGCACATACGACCGCTTCAACACTGGCTACAGTGTCAAGTTCCTTGGAGAGCGTGGCACACCGGCAGCAGGCGTATGGTCATCACGCTTTTCTGCCGACACACCCTAACCCCCTGGTCTCCCATGACCTTCTTGCGGTCTCTATGTCTGGACGGGACGAGGAGATCCTGAGTGACCCACCCCCGGTCTGGTTGGGATATCACTCAGGCTAGGGCCTCAGCCACTGGGCTGCTATACGCCCATAAGTGGCGCCTCTTCTCGTCCTTGTGCTCTTCTCGGGAGAAGACCCACGGAGTTGCTCGATCGGGTACGAGCTGTCCCTTCCTCAAGAGAGACTGGGGAGTAACCTCTCCCCCTCCACACTGGGAGTGTATGTAGCCACTACAGCCGCTCATCATGACCCAAATGCTGGGTAGCCTCTGGGACAGCACGACCTGGTCATTAGGTTCCTAAGGGGCGCGAGAGGGTGACCACCTTATCCGCGCTCCGTACCCTCTTGCGACCTAGGTGGCGGGCCTCAAGAGGCCCCGCCCCCTTCGAACCTCTCGGAGTTGCCGCTCTTTCTCACTCTTGATAAAGACGGCTTTCCTGATGGCGCTCACCTCCAAGAGGGTAGGGGATCTGCAAGCACCCTCTGTGTCCACAGATTGCCTAGAACTCGGGCCCAGGGATTCTCACGTTATCTTGAGACCCCGCCCTGGCTACATGCACAAAGTTCCCACCACTCTTCCGAGAGACCAGGTGGTGAACCTGCAGGCGCTCCCCACCAGGGAGGAAGACCCAACCTTTCCGTGTTGTGTCCAGTACGCGCACTGCGCCTCTACTTGGACCGCACGCAGATCCCAGAAGCTCTGAGCAACTCTTTGTCTGTTTCGGAGGTCAGCAGAAGGGAGGGCTGTCTCCATACAGAGGCTGGCGCACTGGATCGTGGATGCCCTCGTTAAGGCATACCGATCTCAATTCGCCCCTGCCAGTTGGGAGTGAGGCACACTCCTCATGGGCACTGGCTCAGGGAGCCTCTCTAGCAGACATCTGCAGAGCTGCGGGTTGGGCTATGCCCAACGACTCCGTGGGCTTCTAATACCTACGCGCGGAACCGGTGTCAGCCCACATCCTGGCAAGGTGTAGGACCGGCAGCCGGTAAGGCGTACACCTGCGAAATCCCTTCCCCCTTCCTTAGGGGGATCAGCGGCTATTACGCCTCCCCTCTTTCCCCCACTCGGTAAAGAACAGGCATTTTATCCATCACTAGCACCTTCCTCGGGGCAGGCTGGGCAGAGCAGCCCTGCCCCCTTAGGCCGGGGAACAGTTGAGTTATCTCCCACATAGCTCTAACCGGACCTAGTGCTCCAGACGTGGTAACCCCCCCTCCGTGGGCTGTTCCGTCTGATGTATCCTCATGAATGGTTCCCACCTCGGCAACCCATGACCTCCCTAGGTGGACTCCCACCTTGCGGTTAACTCCTGCAGTCCGCACATTTTCCCATGAGTTCTCCCCTGATGGTGAGACCATGTGGTGTCTCCACTAATTCCTCCCTACGGTAGGTAGTGGTCTCTGCAGCGTTTTTCCCCCGGGGGGAATAATGCTTACCCAGTGGCCCTTACGGTGCCGGGCGGCTTCTCGCCATTTAGAGAACTAGGCCTCCGCCCGTGACGGCCGGTGACAGGGGCTTCCCAACTTTGTGGAAAGCTCTGGGTCCCCCTTCCTCTCCACTGGAGGGTCATAATTTCGCGTTAGCGTCTTCGTCTGACTCGCCCAGGCCAGTCAACGTCGCTCCGCAGAGATTGTGACGCGGCTCAGTGCTGTGGCGTTTTCCATAGGAACCCCATTCTGTCGGTTCGACACAACGTCGAGAGACCGACAGAAAGGGAACGTCTTGGTTACGGATGTAACCTCGGTTCCCTGATGGAGGGAACGAGACGTTGTGTCCCTCATGCCACAACACTGGCCGCCCACCCCAGCGGTCGGGGGAGGATGCTTTAGGCTCCTCAGACCAAAGGTGAATGAATGAGCACGCCGGCTTCCCTCTTATACCCGGACATCCGGGGAGGAGCCCGGCATGCAAATTTCATTCGCCAATTTTCATTGGCCTTTTCTAAATACTCAGAAGATGATAGGTTCTCAAGACAAACCCCATTCTGTCGGTTCGACACAACGTCTCGTTCCCTCCATCAGGGAACCGAGGTTACATCCGTAACCAAGACGTTTTGTTTGCGTTAAAGCAAACAAATCTTGGAGAAAGAATTATATGGAGAAGAGATAAAAAGACTATATGAGTAACCGGGGCGGAAGTAAAAACGAAGTAAAACTGGGATTCTTCAGAAAAAAACAATGCATTTATTTGCACGTAAAGCACTTTTTTTTACTAACAACCTCTGTGGCGCGATATAAATGACAGCCTAAAAGACCAGCTGCAACACACACACAGTTCATACATTGAATCATTATATCAGTTTTATATCAAGTTGCTTTGGATACAAGTCTATAATTTGGCACTGCGTGGCAATACTATGCAAAGTATATTATGTTATTCTAAAAGTTCCTTGTTAATACCTAAATACACACATTTTCATTGTATAGTATCAGTCTAGTATACCACCACAGTAGTTTTTCATAAAGGAACCTTCATGAATTCTCACATGCTCACAAACATGAGCTTGATTGCAAGAAATCTCATTACTTTTTCATGAGCTTTCACTGTTTGCAGTCACACTCTGTGGTTGAGGCCACATAAGGGGCTCGGCTGATAATAAAAGTGAAATGGCTTGATCTTCATTTAACTGCTTCATTTCATTGTCAGGCACTTATAATTAAAGGGAACCTGTATATGTTTGCTATTTTAGGGAATGGCGGGCATGAAGACTATTTTAAGTGATGAACAGGAGTGTTCGCTCCATTTGTTGCACTCTGAAATGGCACGCAATGTGTTAATCTGAATGAATCCACCCACAATTAGTTGACTGTTGTTGCACTGTGAGTATTAATAAAGAATAAGGCGTATCTCTTCATGCCCTATTGGTTGGGCATCGTCATAAAGATCGGTCTCTTCATATTACCAGCTTTCCATATAATCGTACTAAACAAGAGTTATTAAAATTCATAGCAGACACTGAAGTTCTCGAGTTGTTCACAGGAGATGGGAAGCAAAAGTAGAAAAATAGAACACAGGAATGAGAACAAAGAGTTGCTCTTCCCATGCGCACAGCCTGAAGCATTTGTGAGAACTTAAATCGTAATGAATCTGCTCTGCTCTACTGTGACTAGGTGTCATGGGTCTTTGATACTTGTCAAAGACCCATGACATTCCCATGAAGGTTTTCTCGATGAATATAAAGACTCTATTTCGCATAGTTGTATAACAAAATATACTCATGACAGCTGGTGTGATATCCTAGATTCCAGATACTTAATGTGATGGCTGCATAGTTAGGGTCCTGTATGATATAGTTATGTGTCATCATATCTTTATTTTGATTTGCATTGTATTTTGTAAAGTCTCTTGATTCCTGGAAGATTTCATAGGTGGATTTTGATTTGTTTTATTATCTTGTTTGTCCTGTGATTTTTAAGCACTTTTATTTGTCTTAAACTTACTCAAGTTGGTATCCTTTATGTTGGTATTTATTAAAGGAGTAGTTCGCTTTAAAATAAACTCACATTGATTTTCCATAGTAGGATTAAAATTACTATGGAAAGTCAATGGGAGGTGTTCACAATAGCTCCAGTCAAGCTATTATGTTGTGTGTTTGGTAAATCCACATTATAAAATCAAATTACAGGTGTGAATTAAACACCTCTTGTATTTTTATTGACTGCAAGGCTATTTATTCAACATAAAACACTGCAGTGCATTATAAAAGCACAGTATTTTGGAATATCTATGATGTGTACCCTGAAAATCTCTCAAGTTGCTGCAGAAAGCATGTTTGGCTGTATCTCTCCTGTATTTGCACTAATCTGTGTGGCATGTTGTACATTGCATGTGATTTGGGATATGGAATGCATCTTAAATTGATAATGTGAATATTTGAGAGGATTAAGATGCATTTGATGATTTAGATCTATTTATTATGAGCATTCATTATAAGCATTTAATATGCAAAACAACCTTAGACAAAGGTTAATAATATGTGCTATCATATATTATAAATAGCACTCTGGGCCCATATTCTTAAAACTTCTAAAAATCCTCTAAGAAAGATCTTAATTTAGCTTAAAAACTTCTACGTAGGAGTCTTATCTTAAAAACTATTCAGGACCAATCTGAGAGAAACTCTGAGCAAGGAAAAGACAAAAAACTTTTATTTTAGTGAGGAGGCGGGGCTGACTCCGTTGCTATGTATGACACAGTCTTTTAAAGACTGTGATTGGTTGGTTGACCAAAAAGGAAAAAAGTGCTTTTAAGTGTAGGGTCATTAGTTTGAAATTGCACATGTCTTTTTTCCTGTTTTACCGTACTCACGCACTCGTGCACACACGCACGCACGCACGCACGCACGCACGCACGCACGCACGCACGCACACTATATATATATATATATATTCTTTCTTTCTTTTTTTATTTACCATGATGTTAATGTCAACATATTTGATAGAAAATGAACAGTGACACAATAAGTTTCTGTAAGTGCTGAATTTGTTTGTGTGATCACCATAGAAGGTTGTGACAGTACCAAATCATCTCTGCTGCATTTCTCCAGTTGCTAAGTATGTTAATGTAGTGATTTCTTCTATTTCAGGCGCTATGGCATTTCTGCGCTGTTTGGAGATATTAGCGTGTCTCTAATAGGATCGGTCACAAACATCTAATGTGTTGTGTCTTATTAACTCACTGTCATTCAATTCAATGTCATTTTATTTTATAGCGCTTTTACAATTTGCATTGCATCAAAGCAGCTATAGAAGAAAACCAAAACCAAGATAATCAAAAGTTGAACACACACACACACTCACACACACACGCACGCACGCACGCACACACACACACACACACACACACACACGCGCGCGCACACACACACACACGCACGCACGCACGCACACACACACACACACACACACACGCACGCACGCACGCACACACACACACACACACACACACACACGCACACACACACACACAAATCTGATAAACCTTGAAAGTAATATGTTAATTGTTATGCATTGCAACACATTTCTTCTCACTTTTCGTGTTTCGTCCATTTTCTCTGCTGCAAAATAAACTCTTAAGTCTCTTAAAAGTCCTCCTCGCTACTCCTAAAATGTTGGACCTTAAGAGCTCTTTTAAGGGTTAAGATGCTTTATGAATTACTTTCTTCTTTACTAGGATATTTTCTGTAATTCTAAGGGGAAACGCCCACATTTCTAAGAATTTTCTTAGAATTTTGTCACTAGGAGCAACTCTTTGCGCTAAGATTTTTCATGAATATGGGCCCAGGTTGTTAAGTGGTAAAGTTAAAATTAGGAAGTTTGGAGCAAACCGCTTTAGCAATTTTATTAACCTGAAACATCTGTTTCTTCGGAGTATAACAAAAAAATGTCACCATATATAATTCAACATAAAGTTTATTCTAATTAATCAATGACGTTTGTGCTTTTAACGAGTGTTTTGGATAAGCTATGTGATTGGGAAGGAAAGTGAGAGGACAGTGTACACAGGCTTGAGGTCATGTGATACATAGCATTTTTTGTCATTCAAAAGTTTGTTAGACAACAGTGTCACGATTGCTAGGAAGGAGAACCCAAATGCAGGCAGCGGGTAGCCGGGTACAAAAACTCAAAGCTTTATTATCAAAAAGAAAGACCCACAATGGGGCAAAACGCAAACAGAACAATAATTAACTTCAAAAAACAGTTAGGGGAGGCAAAAACAAGAGAGACGGGATAAACAAAACTAAACACCTAACAGGAACTTGACAAGACTAGGTAATGCAGGAATCAGGACACGAGGTAAGTCTATAACAAAGTAAACTAAACGAAACAGCACAGGACAGCTGCAGACAACTGCAGAGATGCGGTGCGGAGCGTGGCTAGCTCCGCGCTGGAGGAGTCACACGTGGAGTCCCACGACTCCCTTCTCCCACGTCTTCCACGGAGGCTGCCCAGGCTGGGAGTAAAGGCCAAGGTTCGTCCCGGTTCTTGACGAACCTGACCATGTCCCTAAATCCCAGTGGCCTCAACAACTCTGTCTCCGAAGGCTTGAGGGGCTCAGTGAGGCAGCAGTTAAAAACCACCTCGAGCTCTGCCTCATTAAAGTCCCCATAGCCGTGGCCAGGAACTCCCAGGCGAAGACCCGCACACTGCGATCCTTCTGGTGATGGCCGAATAGGAGATGGGCCTGGCGAGAAAGTGCCGGGGATAAATCTCCGTCCATGGCTGCCTGCTGGGTTCAGTATTGGCGGTTTCGTTCTGTCACGATCGCTAGGAAGGAGAACCCAAATGCAGGCAGCAGGTACAAAAACTCAAAGCTTTATTCTCAAAAATAAAGACCTACGATGGGGCAAAAACGCAAACAGAACAATGATTAACTTAAAAAAAACAAAGAATTCCCACGAGGGGGCAAAAACAAGAGAGACAGGATACACTGTAAACCCGGATAAGTTCTACTAACTCAAAAAATTTGAGGCAACTGATTGCCTCTATTTTTTTAAGTTTGCAAACTTAAATATCATCAGTGAGCATATAGCTAGTTATTTGAGTAACTGTAAATTTTAAATAAACATTAATTTAAATCAAAATATATATTTAGTGTTTGGTTCATCTTAATTTAATGCAACTCAAAGTTTTGAGTACTGACAACTTTACTTAGTCTACAACATTATTTTAAACAGCTGAAAAAGTGAAAGTGAAGTGACGTGTGGCCAAGTATGGTATTCCGTACTCGGAATTAGTGCTTTGCATTTAACCCATCCAAGTGCACACACACACCATGAACACACACCCAGACAAGTGAGCAGCCATTGCTGTGGTGCCCAGGGAGCAGTTCGGGGGATCGGTGCCTTGCTCAAGGGTCTCACCTCAGCCGTGGTATTGAAGGTGGAGGAGAGCACTATCCTTGACTCCCCCCCTACAATCCCTGCTGGTACTGAGGCTCGAACCGGCGACGTTTGGGTTACAATTCCAAGTCTCTAACCATTAGGCCACAACTTGCATATTTCGGACTGATGTCGAATCCAACTGCCGTGCCCTGCGAGTGCGAACGTCTGGGACTCTGGGTATCTGAGTGAAAGCGTCTGAGTGGTGCACGTTCAGCGATTAAGTCACATTTAGGTAAAAACCGGCACTAGAGGGTATATGTTTGAAATTAAAATATTAGAGTAGGGTTGCATCTATTTGATCAAGTCCCCTAAGCTCTAAACTTTAGCGTAGTTGTAAAAACTCAAAAACAATTTACTGTTAACTTAAATCTCTGATAGAGGTTGAATAAACTAAAAAATATTAGTTGGTTCAACTTTTTGGCACATTTTGAGTGTGCCAAAATACTGTTTGGGTTTACAGTGTAAACAAAACTAAACACCTAACAGGAACTTGACAAGACTAGGTAATGCAGGAATCAGGACATGAGGTAAGTCTATAACAAAGCAAACAAAACGAAACAGCACAGTACAGCAAACACAAGGGCATTAAATAGGGGGACTAACAAGCGATAATTAACAATAGGCAGGAGTGGGGAATCAAACCATGGCGGGAAGCTAAATGAGGAGGCGGAGTCAAGAGACGAGACAGTAGAGCGCATGGCCATCATAAAAAACAATGACCATGCATTGCCACACAAAACACGTGGACTCTCATGACCCTGCCACAAGACTAGAAAAGCATGACAAGGGGCACGTTTCAATAAGGAGGTTCAACCAACACCGAGTTAAAATGTGAACTCTGAGTTGATTTACATCGATATGCAAACTATCAACTTTTGGTAGACTTACCTTGAGTTAAGCGCATGCACCACAACTACGACAAGCCATGATCAATGGAGGTCCGATATTACAATTCACTTTCAATTCAATACAATTCAATTAATTTCTTTATTCATGCACTTTATTCATACACTTTATTAAGTCATTTCTCATCGTCCATAGAAAACTGTGCTCTGATGTAATACACACATGATGGCTGATGTTATTGATGTAATGATGGATGAGAGATGTTTTGATATATCTAATTCACTATAAAGAAAAATGGTACAGTTTTAATAAAAATGCACAGGGAAATGACAAAATTCCACTCGGGTCCTAAATTGTTCTCCTGAAATCAAAGTACATCCCTATGAATTAATGCACCCTCTTCACATACAGGATCCTCTATAAATGCACATATGACATACAAGTCACTGAGATGGTCTCTGTGTGATCAAAATGTGTGCCATGAAAGACTGTATTGATGAATCAATGAATGAGTTACACCACTAGCGTTTTAAAAGGATGGAGGAGATCAAAAGAAACTCTGGGTTTACCAAAGAAAACCTGCTCCTGACCAGGTTAGGTTCACAGAGTAAGTTACTATGGTTACTGACTCTGAGTATAAGTGACCTCTTTTAGAAACGGGCTTGAGTACCCCGCTTTCTCGGGTTTGAGATACAGTACCTCGCATTCTGAAACGGAAAACCCAGAGTTTCCCCTCATTTCAGGG
Organism: Triplophysa rosa; assembly: GCF_024868665.1. NCBI lineage: Eukaryota > Metazoa > Chordata > Actinopteri > Cypriniformes > Nemacheilidae > Triplophysa > Triplophysa rosa. Next base: position 21,767,555 of record NC_079893.1, on the reverse strand, counting down.
TTAATATACTCAGAGTTTTCACTAAACCTCCTTTCTGAAACGGGCCCAAGGTGAGGCAGGATCATGACAAACAGGGCTGGATTCACAAAACATTCTTAAGAAAAGAATTCTGCTCAACTGCCATATTTTTTCTTAAATTCGAATTAAAAAAAAAACCTTAAGACAGTTCTTATTTTTTTTCTCAAGATTGATTTACAAAGCATATGTCATTTTATTCTTATGAAAAAAATGAAGCTGTTCTTAAAAAAATGTAAAAAGACCTTCTTAAATAAGTTTTTTATTATGACACCCATTTCCACACAATTAAATTGGTTTATGTGAACTTAAACTGGGTGAATTGTACAGACAAGTACATCTTAGATTCATCAGCTTATTTTATTTAATTACAGATGAATGTAATTCATTTGTGTTAAGTCAAATAAATGTGAATGCTTCAGTGTGACACTTATTAGACACTTAGTGCCTATTTTAGTCACTATTACACATTGAAAATGTGCTTGAACAAGAAACTAATACAAATGTGCTATAGCAAATTATTGCCATGAATCTCAGCTATGGACTATGGCAGGAAAGAACCCAATTGCAGGCAGCGGGAGTACAGGGAGAACAAAATACTTTATTTTAACAATAAACATAAAACAAAAACCCGCGATGGGGTGAAAACAAGAACAAGATAACAAGGCAATGGAGACGTAAACTAACTAAACACTAGACTCACAGACTTGACAAGGACTAAACTAAACACTTACTACAACAGCCGAAACAGCAACAAGATGTACAGGCATTACGGGGACCGAAGACCGCACACCATACACATACAATGACCGACACAGGACAATGAAACATGAGGGTATTATATAGGGTAAGACAAACGAGGGATAACGAACGATGGCAGGTGTGGAACATAAAACACTCAGGGAAAGATAACAAGGAAACGAGAGGGGCGGGACCAATGACGAGACACTGGAGAGAACGCATATTATTGTCAAAAGGACAATAATATGTTTCTCTCCACATATAACCAAAGACTTTGTCATGACTCTGCTACAGGACCAAGAAAAACATGACTAAATGAAGCAGAGCCATGACAATTATATTGATTAAGTAAAACAAACAACCTTTAAAAATCATTTTTTTTAGTTTTCTTACTAACTTCCTATAATTTATCTTAAGAACAATCCTATATTTTGTCGTAAGAACAGTTTTGTGAATCCGGCTCTTGGAGAGCTGAACTTTTAAACATTTATGATACTTGTGTCTAAAACAGTTATTAAATAAATGCCTATGTTGAAGCTCTCAGTATGGTTTAAAATATGGTTTAAAAAAATCTAAAGAACATAGCAAAATAGGTATTCATAGCATTGTTTGATCGTAAAATACACATTACCACATTTGTGGCATTACCAGAAAATATGTTTAGACTGCACTGCTGATTCATTTGATTGTTCTTCACCTTAAAAACATTTAGCATATTTTTGCGCAAATAACACTGCACATTTCTTTCTGCTGACATTCACACTGTAGGCATAAACTGTAACGTTCCCACATGGATGCATCATTTTAGCAGATGCTACACTGTAATCCTCTCCAGAGCAATCCAGATATCTGCAGTGGTGGTTGTATATTGTCTCTCAGAGACAGAAGCTTTTGTCATTGTCGACATTCTAGGGAGATGATTTGTCTCCATTGACCTCTTTTTACAGATTGAGCTTGCTGTCAGAGACCAACATTCTCCAACCTTCTGATATAATTGGGGTGCATGCTAGTGATGGGAAAAGAAAGGAATCATGGGTAAATTTTAATTGCTCTGGCGGTCTTAATATATATGGGGGCAGATGTATATTAAGATGTGCAGATGGGCAATGTCATGAAACATAAATGGATATGATTTAGAATATATAGGCTAAGCCAAAAATAAGGCACAATAATGTGCATTTGCCTATACTATGTGAATTATTGCTGTCATCAATGGATGAAAAAATTATTTTAATTTGGAATGTGCTAAGCATAAGGTAAAGATCAATTGAAAATGAAGCCATGTTTATTTAAATGTTGTGAAATGTACAATAGATAACCACTGAGTAACCGCTTAGACGTTTTAAAGCATCACTTATACTTGTAAACATCACTATGTTGTCAACTAGATGGGCCATTAGATGAATAATTAAGTGAATAAACTTGGCAAACGATTTAAAAAGTAAAGAAAGGCAAAGTCCATTTACGGAAATTGTGCCACTAGGTGGCCATGTTTGCAACACCTCTTGGCAGTTATTTACGTCATAGCAAGTCAACAGTCCTATCTATTTGAATGGTGGAAGTCAGATATTTCTAAAATCACTGGCAAAAATCACAATTGAATAGCACATTTCCGATCATTAAACCTGATATGGACTGTACCATAACTTTGGTTTGCTAAGCTTAAATTGCCTTAAAAATCACATTTTTCTAGGTCGCTTCATCTACTGCACATGTGCACAGGAAGCGCCTCACATAAGCCCCACACCAGAGAATCATTGTTTTCCTCTCCATTCATTGTAATGGCAGTGGCGCATCTTGTTAATATATATTATATTTGGTACAGGGCAGCACATCACATGGTTATAAAGAACCCACCTGTACACTACTTATTAACGATGTCTGGAAATGGAAAGGGACATTGCACTTGAAGCAGCACTGTCCGTAAAAAAAATAACTTCAGTGAAGTACTAATTCCGCCATGTTAAAGAGTAATTCTCACCCACAGCCAAGTCACAGAGCCCATCCTCCAGTTTACTATGTCTGAGTGAATTAGTCTGATGCCAGTATCTTCAGACTGTCCCAAAGCCTGATGAACCTGAGAAGATGGGATGTCCACCTTCCCAAGAGAAACAACAGACCTTTTAGCCCATGGCTGTGAGCAGACAGTGACACAAACACACGCACGCAAGCATGCACGCACACACACACGCACGCACGCACGCACGCACGCACGCACGCACGCACACACGCACGCACACACACACACACACACACACACACACACACACACTGTATGAGAATTCACTTCACCCCATTTAAACCTATATTCTACTGTGAAGGATCAGACAGACAGGAAGCTCATGCAGCTAAGCCTCTGCATCTAGTCACTGTTTGTCATTTCTGTTTCATAGCTCGGCTTGAAATACAAAAATACCTTGCAGCTCACAAAGAACCATTCACCTTTTTTATCTGCAAATATAGGGAGCTAGGCAAAATGGAATATTAATAAGATTCACATTATTAGGATTCCCAGTTTCCCAATAAAGTCTCCCAGTGTCTTGAAGATTTATTGTTCAGTGTATTAAGTCATTTTAAGGACTACCCCGCTGGACCTCCCCTGCATACCTGTGAAATCACATTGAAAACCTTTTCTCTCAAATTACGGCATTGAAGAGCTTCAGACCTTCAATTACAGCCTCAATGCTCCTGCCACCTCCACGATTCCCTTTTCTTCTAAAGCCCAGCTGATCTGAATGCAGGTGGGGGTTGAGATTGATTGGGCTACTGGTGGGAGCTACGATGAGCTGGGAGGCAGATGCTGGTAATCAGACAAGGCCGTAAATTGCCATGACAGATCTGAGCAGCCATGATGACCCCAAGGTAACAGGGTGCTTAGAGCCAATCCATTCTGATGTTGTTGTCCCCCACCGCCAAAGCACCAGCAATTATTGGTCATCGTCAAGCATTTGTTGCTTTCTGTATCCCTCTTAGCCTGGATGCCAGCCTGTGACTTGAAACTGTTGCATCTATTACAGCTTTCTTTCACAGCTTATCTTTAGTATATTTATCAACATACATTATAAACAACCGCCTCTCGTACTCTCGTATGTTTTTCCTCGACCTGCTTCACATTGAAGTCTCAGAAGGCACAGCTGGCTGCTAATCTTATTTCAGAGGGCTGACAAAAGCTATTGTTTCTTGTGCAGATTGCCTGCATGAGCCAGGATGTTTGCTTTTCTCACACAGCGATGAATGGAGCATTCTTTTCAGGAAGAAAAGCCACACCCACTGTCTCAGAATGTTAAAGATTTTGCTGAAAATAATTTAATAGAATGTGAAATTATTTAAATAACTGAAAGTAAACGATTATGTGTCTGTTTAATCATGCATTGCCATTTATTGCAGATATTTTATTCAAAATGTTTAGTTTAAAAGTAGAACAGTGACAATACATGTGTATTGTATAATGCTTGTTTGATCAAAAAAGCATCAGATAGGTTTTAATTTTTTTTCCAATAAATGTCTCTACATTTCTTTTAAATGCATGTTAGACCTAACCAATTCAGAACCCACAAAAGGCATACAATTCTATTCTTATTGTCCAATGTGCATGATATCACACACCCTCTCCACACCTGGTTGAACACTAGGATAGCTCCACAGTCTCATGGAACATTCAACACCCAACAGTGTTTTATATGCTTCAGAGTCGAACACTTGAGAGAAAAATTCTTGTCTGAAAAGCCAGAGAAAATTGGATGTAAGGGTGGTTCCACATTACCAGTTTTGGTGGTAATGCGTGCGGTTCATGTGAACTCCAGTTTGCTTCACTACTGATATGAAGGCAATTGTACCAAATAGTGGAAGTGAACTGCTATTAATGATGTATTATTTGGTAAAAATGTGTGCTTGTGTGTGTGTTTCACTCACTTTTCTGACGAGCTCCAAGCAGAGAGCTGTATATCTCATTTCTATTCGCCTTAAGAGCATTTGCTCTCCGTTCTTAAGAGCATTTGCAGTTAATTCACAGACGATAGTGCCGTTATGTACTGAAGCTCTGGAAACAAAACTAATGGTTCAAAAACATTAATGTATAAAAGTGAAGCGAGCAATGTAATGCATTTTGCAGCCTTCTCCTGCGTTACAAGCAACAGGGTAAACAGCTGCAGGCTTGATGACGCGACCCACGATTCGGACTTCAAAAAAATTATATGAACGCAGTCCAGCGGGGGCAGGGGCAGGGGGAGGGGGAGGGGGAGGGGGGAGAAATCGAACTAGGGTTCGGATCATGCAATCGAACTAAATGTGTAACCAACCTAAGGATTAAGACTGAGGAGGAGAAAGATTGGAGGCATCTGGAAGGTTGAGGATGGAGGAAGACCACAGCCAAATCACAATGCACCCCGTCTTGATCTCTAACAACAGCTCTGTACTAATATAATCCCAGAGTAGGCTACTTCTATTTTATCTGACTCTGATACAGTATCTCACAGAAGTACACCCCTCACGTTGTTGTAAATATTTTATTATATCTTTTCATGTGACAACATTGAAGAAATGACACTTTGCTACAATATAAAGTAGTGAGTGAACAGCTTGTATAACAGTGTAAATTTGCTGTCCCCTCAAAATAACACAACACACAGCCATTATTGTCTAAACCGCTGGCAACAAAAGTGAGTACACCCCTAAATGAAAACGTCCAAATTGGGCCCATTTTCCCTCCCCGGTGTCATGTGATTCTTTAGTGTTACAAGGTCTCAGGTGTGAATGGGGAGCAGGTGTGTTAAATTTGGTGTTATCGCTCTCACTCTCTCATACTGGTCACTGGAAGTTCAACATGGCACCTCATGGCAAAGAACTCTCTGAGGATCTGGAAAAAAAAATTGTTGCTCTACATAAAAATGGCATAGGCTACAAGAAGATTGCCAAGACCCTGAAACTGAGCTGCAGCACGGTGGCTAACACCATTCAGCGTTTTAACAGGACAGGTTCCACTCAGAACAGGCCTCGCCATGGTCGACCAAAGAAGTTGAGTGCACGTGCTCAGTGTCATATCCAGAGGTTGTCTTTGGGAAATAGACGTATGAGTGCTGCCAGCATTGCTGCAGAGGTTGAAGGGGTGGGGTCAGCCTGTCAGTGCTCAGACCATACATCAAATTGGTCTCCATGGCTGTCGTCCCAAACGGAAGGAGGATGCACAAGAAAGCCTGCAAACAGTTTGCTGAAGACAAGCAGACTAAGGACATGGATTACTGGAACCATGTCCTATTGTCTGATGAGACCAAGATAAACTTATTTGGTTCGGATGTGAGGGGTGTACTCACTTCTGTGAGATACTGTACATAGTACTTAACTTGATGGTTGAATTGTCAGACACCAAGACATTAGCCTAGACATTGAAAAGTCATTGTGGAGATAGAGTGAATATTTCATAACATGTTTTTCTATACATGTGAATAATTTAAATATTTGATCTTTCACAGAGATAAAGTAGGACCCAAAAGCAACAGCAGATGAATGCAACAGTTTATTGAAAGGAATATAGTTCCAACCGGCGCAGGCGGGTGCAGAACAGGCTCATGACATGATCTTTATTAGAATTGGAAATGTAGCCAAGTCAGTAGGGGGTGCTGTTGCATTTTGTTTCACTGGCGACACCTGCAGAATGGGTGATTTGCCTTTGCATGCGCCATTTCCTGTGGATGTGACGTGTTGCGTTCGCATCGTTTGGCGTTTTTGTGGTTGTTGCCGGTCGCTGGAATAACATGCTGGTAGGTCTCTTAAATGAGTGCCGAAATCTTGAACATGGTAGATAAGAATCAAGAGATTAGTTTGACTTTTTTAGTCTGTTCTGGGTGTGCGCTGTGGAAACAGTTTCTGCTTGTATTGGTGGATGCTGAAAGACTTGTACAACACAGTGCACGTGAGTTGTAGATGGATAATTAAAATGAGTCAATCAGTTGTACGCAACGTATTATGTCTGGACTAAGACTAGTTATGTATAACAGTGTTTTTCTCTTGTAGTCAACTCTGTTTATGTGTTCTGGAAACTGTCGCTACTTATACTGTCGATGAGTGGTGAATACTGAGACACGCTGTACTAAACGAATGAAATACGTTGGTAGTCCCTTCGGGCTTTCAGATGCAGCTAAAAGCTTTTTAAAGATATTATTTTGTTTGTACAATGATTTTATTGATTGTTGAATAGCAATGAATAAAGGCATGTTTTTTAAATGTTTAAGAAAATGTAATGTGTACTTTTAATTTATTGTTGCATGGGTTGATATGTTGAGTATTTGTTTTATTTAAGATTGTTTTTTTTGTCTTTGTAGAGTGCTTTCTGTCTTTGGTTATATATATATAACCCGGTCACAGAAAGTTAGTCCAAGAATTTAACGTAAACCCTATTCAGACAGGACTAGTTTCACCAGAGGAGGTTTGAGAAATTTGTGTTTCTCAGACATACTCTGATTCTAATCCTGTGTGAATCTGCCAATTCTGGTTTTTCTCACACGATCTTTGTAAACATTAGAGAGCAATTTACCTACTGTTTTTCACCCAAATTTAATCCCATCCAAATGAGAATGTGATTACTGACAATATCTTTTCAAAATGCATTTCTTTACATGTTTTGGCCAGTGTGAACTGCTGTAAATTCTTAATAACGAGCGTCTATACTTCCTGCATCCCATTCATTCAATATTCCTATAGAGTAGATATGGATGCTTTTGCAATTCTGCAAAATTAAAATCAAGACGAGCCAAATCTTGTAAACTGTTAAGACTGGCAACTGTAATATCAGTTTACTGATATCAGTCCGGAACTTTATTTGTCCACTCAATTATGTAATGGTAATGTTAATTAATAAAAATAAGAAATGATTCCATTAAATAATCATGTTTACTACGTCATTTCTGTGGGTGTATTATAAGCAGGCTGCTGTTGTTGGGACATATGACTATACGCAATGCACGTATCCAGAGAATGTGATTTTCTGCAGCGCCCAAGCGTATGAAACAGACACTCCCACTCTAATAATCTAATCTGATGTAATCCCGTCCGAATCAATACATAAAATCACAGACGTGATTTATCACCCTCAGCTCACGTTTGTTATCAGGTCTACTTGTCTAATGTGTTGCGTTTAGTGCTGACCCAGTGTTTATCTGTTTACCTGTGGATTACTTACCTGTATACCAGTGGATCAATTTCTCTCCATTATTCAGCATTGGAGTTTGGGTTCCTCGCCACAGCAGAGCAGTGCAGTGTTGGCTTGCTCACCGGGAGACTGCATTTATTTATTCATTTATTTATTAGATATTATTTATTATAATGATCTTGCTTGGTCTATAAACACCATGCACTGTGCTGTGTTTTACCTTTCTGTGTTTATCTTATTTGCTCCTGTAAAGCTGCTTTGGAACAATGCACATTGTGAAAAGCGCTATATAAATAAAATTGAATTGAATTGAATTACTAAACCTTGGGCCCATTTCAGAAAGGAGGTTTAGTGAAAACTGAGTATATTAACCCTGAAATGAGGGGAAACTCTGGGTTTTCCGTTTCAGAATGCAAGGTATCTCAAACCCGAGAAAGCGAGGTAACTCAAGCCCGTTTCTAAAGGAGAGATAACTTATACTCCGAGTCAGTAACCATAGTAACTTACTCTGTGAACCTAACCTGGTCAGGAGCAGGTTTTCTTTGGTAAACCCAGAGTTTCTTTCCATCTCCTCCCCTTTTTAAAGCGCAAGTGGTGTACCTCATTCATTCATGGATGCAGGAGCAGGTTTGGAGTAACTGGATCCAAATCATCAGCACTGGAAGAGACATATCCTAAAGGTTTAGAATTCATTATTTCTTCAACATCTACCAATACAGTTGTTAGGACCTCCTCAGTAACAACTTGGCTTCCTAAGGTAGTTCGAAATGCAGACTTGATGGATCGAATTTCCCTCTCCCACGTTCCTCCGAAATGTGGAGCATAAGGAGGATTGTAAATTAATTTAATTTGATTATTCCATAACTAGTCTTGCAAGACTGTGCTTAACTGGTCAAAAGCACTTTTTAGTTCATTTTCACCCCCATGGAAATTAGTTCCTTGATCACAAACCACTTCATAAGGCTGTCCTCTGCGAGCTACAAAACGACGTAGTGCCATTAGAAATCTATCAGCATCAAGACTCGTCAGTAATTCCAAATGAACACATTGAGTAGTCTGACATTTGAAAAGTAATCCCCAACGTTTCTCAGTCTTTCGACCAGACTTGATCATGAATGGCCCAAAACAATCCATTCCTGTAGACCAGAAAGGAGGCTTGAACAGGTTGAGCTTAGATGGGGGAAGATCAGCCATTCTAGGCATTACTGGTTTACCTTTCCATTTAGCACATTCCAGACTAGGGTTGGGTATCGTTTGTATTTTATCGATTCCTATTCCGATTCTGCTTATCGATTCCGATTCTTTTCGATTCCCAGTTTCGATTACAATGTAATAAAAAACAACAACAACAACAGCAAAAGCCAAACATGTATATATCAAACATGTTTATGTTTCTGTGCCATTAGTTTCAACTCAAATAACAAACAAAAACCAGCACTAGGCTACATAAGAACTGAGCTGCTCAGCTACACATGGTCAAAAAAGTTAAATTAAAGTTCAACACTTGTTGGCTGCAACTAAATAAAGTGTATAGGACTTGTTTTTAAGAGTGCAAGGGCTTGTAGGGGTTTGCTACAGTTATCACCAGTGCTTAACAATTTTTATTCAGAAAAATCAACATATCAGCCTTTTCTGGGAGTATACGAGATCTTTCGGGGCAAATAGTGTCTCCAGCAGTGGAAAAAACCCTTTCACTTGGGGTTGAAGAGGCCTGCACACATAAATATGAAGACGCAAGATCTGACAGGAAAGGATATGCGTTTTTCTGTTTCCACCACCAGGCAGCAGGGTCATCAGATGTCATTGTAGGTGGAATGTCTTGGTACATCTTTATCTCTGCATCCACTTTGTTGTCAATGGACAATTTTGAGCTCTCCATGGATTTCATTTTCAATTCATCATCTGCTGCAAAAAGCTCCTCAAATGGGGATATCATGGCTCTTATGCAGGGAAGTGGCTACAGAGAGAGTAGGCTTATTACTTATAACAATAAGAACTACTAAACACACTACTAAAGAAAAAAAATCATAAATACACAGTTAAATTATTGTTAAGATTATAGTTAATAAATATAATTTTAGCTATTTTTTACTATATAATTACATTATCATCCACTTCCTCACTCTCCCCTCTGTCTGTGATGTCATTCTCTCTTTGTTTTCTTCTCTCCTCATTTGACTGCATTGTAGTCCCTTCTTCACAATCCACTCTTGACTAGAGACAATGCAATTAAGATTTAGACAGGTAGGTATTTTGTCATAATTGAGGATATTAGACCAACATATTTTGTGTGTAAACAAAATTTTCACCTGTGTAGACTCTGGTAGATTTTCCGCCATTAGCTTTTCTTTTATGCGGACCCAGACAGTGCTGCTGTCTTCAACTTTGTGTTTAAAGCGTGGGTCCAATGCAGTGGCCTCCTCAATAAAACTTCTGATGTCATCCCTCTTTAAGACAAATATTTATTAAAAACAACAAAGATATCAAGCAAGCATATTATTATTCATTTTTCTTTCCTTCTTTAAAAATCTGATTTACCTGGTATCGCTTGGACAGGTTTTGCCAGACAGCCTGCTTAATGCTGGACACAAACACTGTGTCGTCCTCTACAACTGTGAAGTGTTACTCAAGCTTTTGAAGAATTGGTAGGACCTGACCACATGTAGGGCTCTTTTCAGAAGAAACACAGAGTGTAGATATGTATAAAATTCTCATCAGATGTACAAAGTCTTCTCCCTTTCTGAAATCTTCTTCAGTCAGCCGAGCAAGTCTGTTTTAATAAAGAAAACATTTTTTATGTTACATAACAAAGAAGACAAAGAAGCTTAGGGAAGTCTTCACCTTTATAATCATATCACTCATAGCAAAGAACTATGCAAACTCTTTTTGCTTACCGGTCTCTATCTATTGGCTTTCTCAAACGCTGATCCAAGCTGGCTGCCTGAATAGCAGGGTACTGCTCCAGAAACCATTCTATCATCAAGTAAAGGGAATTCCAGCGGGTTTTTAAGTCAAGAATAAGTGAGTGTTGAGGCAAATCTAGGACAGAAGCATGGGTGAGATGAAATGTAAGTTCAAATTTTTTAAACAAATGTTAAACTTCATACACTTTAAAATTCTATTTACATACTATATAAATTTTTATAATAATAACAGTGATGGTAAAGAGAGGAATTCTTACTTAGGACTTGTTGTTTTTCCCGGAGCACAGTCTTTGCCATAGATGACCTCTTCATCCAAACAACAATGTTCCGGATCTTTGCCGTCCAATTTGCCACTGATGCCACTGAATGGATGCTCTGAGCTCCAAGATTAAGTGTATGGGCAAAGCAACCTAGCTTTATGAATTGTAACCTTTTTATTGCCACATCCATGTTGGCAGCGTTATCAACAGTGACAGCCACTATTTTATCCATTATGCCAAATTCTTGCAAAACCTCACTTATTTCTTCAGCAACAATTGGCCCCGTCTGAGCTTCATATACTGCTTTTGTTGTTAGAACTTTCTGTCTAGTTTCCCCTTCAAGAATGTAGTGTGCGGTCACTGTGAGATAATGATCTTGGGACAGGCTTGTCCAGCTATCGCTGGTCAGAGCAACTTTTCCTACAGTAATTAGCTCGTACCATGCAGGGATTAAGACGTTTGACAAGGTATCCCTTGAAGGGGGTGTGTACGTCGGGTTAAGCGCCCTTGTCATCTCCCTGGGAATAAACAAACATTGCTAATAGGCTGGTTCAAAATGGTAAAAATGGTTTAAAAATTATTTCCCTCTAATGTGACACCCACCTAAACGATGGTGACTCGACAACAGAAAAGGGGTGCAACCCTTTGACTATGAACGCTGTGATCGACCTGTGACACTCCTCAATTTTTTCTTGAGTGAGTTTTCCTTTCGAAGCGAGTGAGAATGGTGTCTCGCGCGCAACATTTTGTGGCGTTGTCGCCGTACTAGTGCCGGCTAATGGGCAATCGGCACTCGGGCTGCGCAATGAATCAAACACGGTGCATTCTTTTAATTCGACGCGGTGAATCAACCGCATATGCTTAGTCATGTTGGTCGTGACGCCTTTCTTGCAACATATTAGTTTATTACAATAATTACACTTAGCTTTGTCTTCGGTCTTTACAAAATGTAGCCACACTTTTGAGCGCTTCCCGCGGTCCATCTTCTAAACTGATATTTAGATTACTGCGTAAGGTCCTGGCAGTTTGCGAGCGCGGAAGGTCCTGGCAGATTGCCAGGTGAAAAAAATAAAAAAGTGCGCAGAGGAATCGATAAGAGGAATCGAAATTTTAATTTATAACAAGTATCCGATTCTTAAGATTAAGTATCCGATTCCAGAATTGGAACCGATTTTCGATTCCCAACCCTATTCCAGACATATTGTTCTTTGATACTTCTTCACAGCTTGTCTGTCTTTTAGAATCCAGTAATAGCGCCTTAAATGAGCATAAACTCGCTCTGCTCCAGGATGACGCAATTTAGCATCTACATCAGCGATCAAAAATTGAGTTATAGCATTTTTGGGATCAAGACTAATTGGATGAACGGTATCCACGACCAGATCTTGACTAAGTCTGAGTCTCCCCCCCCACTCGAAGAACTTAAGCATTGGGATCAAACTCAGGTGCAAGATTGTACAAGCGACTACATGATGGAATATTATTTTCCACTCTCAATGCACAATATTCTTCAGCAAAATCATCCCTTTGGGCTTGTCTTAACAGTAGGAGTTCAATCTGAGCCTTGTCCATTGAAGAGTTTTCAGGGTTAGCCTCCACAGATTTGATAAGCTCATTCCACGATTTATATTGCTGAACATCATTGTTTACCAGTGTATCTTTCGCATTAGTGATGCCACAAAACAGTGTCTTTCTTAGCTCTGTAGCATAGAAGAGTCCTCAATCTTACTAGGGAATCTTGGCCACTGGTCAGAATCAAAATAAAGGAAATCATGACCTTGACTCCAATGATTAGGCTTGGCTAGATCAACAATACGCTTGCCTCTGGTGATGTCATCAGCGGGATTATTGACAGTATCAACATAACGCCAATGATCAGGAGATGAATACTCAAGAATTTCAGTAATGCGATTTGCAACGAATACTTTGTAGCGACAACTGTCAGAACGAATCCAGTTCAGTTCTGTCATTGAATCAGACCACAGTATTGTTTGCTGAATACGCAGGTTAAGTTCCCTCTGCAATAAATTTGCCAACTGGACCCCGGTAAGAGCAGTACACAATTAAAGCTGAGGTATAGAAATTGACTTACGAGGGGCGACTCTAGATCGGGCCATTACAAAAGAGATGAGTACATAACTTTCATCATTGACAATCCTCAGATAGGCCACTGAGCTATAAGCTTGTTCAGAGGCATCACAAAATACATGCAACTCCCTCCTAATGGAATCACCATCAAGTTCAACAGGTCCAAGTGATAGCAGGTAATTCACTTTCCCAGGCAGCCCATGCTTTCTTAATACCTTCTGGTAGTACTGGATCATCGCATTGCCTCCCTTTAATCCTCAATTGCTGCAGCAGAACTTTGGCTCGGGTGGTAAAGGGTATAAGGAACCCTATAGGGTCATATTGGCTTGCGAGGATCCTATAAACATTACGCAAGGTAAGGGTATTGTCAACAGGACGATGTTTGTAACCCAAGGTGTCTTTAGCACAGTGCCAAATCAGCCCCAGCGTGCCTTCACTGGGATCTTGACAGTCTTGACTTAGCCAGAGCTCTGTGTGGGCAGACTTTGCATCCCTGGGAAGATCTTCAACCACCTCTGGAATATTACATGTTCACTGTCGAATTTCAAAGCCTCCAAGTCTCAAATGGGATCTTAACTTCTCAACCAGCTCCTTTGCTCTCGGGATGTCCAAACACGTTGTAGGCAATTATCAACATAAAAAGCCTTAATGTCCTGACAATCCTATGGCAGATCTCTAGCATCAGCATGGACTGCAGGTAGTTCCAAATGGTAAGACTTGTCAATTTTACACATCAACTTGCTCATCCCTCCTCATGTTTCGCCACAAAAACCGCAGGAGGGGTTTATCTGAAGGCAGCAGACAAACTTGGTGAAACATAGATTTGATATCACCACTAATAGCCACAGGATTTTCCCTAAAACGAAGGAGCACTCCTAGTAAAGATGACCCTAAGATTGGGCCAGTCAACAGATGGGCATTCAATGAGTCACCTCGGAAAGAATAGGAGCAATGAAACACCAACCGATACTTTCCATTGTGTTTGACGAGATGGTGAGGTACAAACCAGGACTCACTACTCTGAGAGACATCTTCAGGGCTCAGCTTTCTCACATAACCATCCTCCACTAGTTTTTTTTATTTCCTCTTCATATATAAGAGCTTGCTCAGAATCATGAGTTAACTGACGCTCTGTTCTTCGAAGAGATGACATAACTGCCTCCTTAGGAGCATCAAACAGGGGTGCATTCTTAGAGCGAAGTAAAGGAGTGACATATCTGGAAACACCATTCACAGTCTCTCTCGTTGTCAATTGGTCAAGACAGTCAAGGGCATACAGATCTTGTTTGGACCGTACAATAGCCTTTTCACTCCTGTATGGAAGTACATCCACTTGCCATAATCGTTCTACATCCAGTTGGAGCTGGGATGAAATAGAAGTTCCAGAAAGAAATAAACATTGGGTTTTTGTCTCGGCTGACTGTGCTGATGGCATTGGACCCTGAAGGGCCCACCCCAATCGGGTATGAACTGCAGGTGGTCCGCAGTAAGGACTGAGTAAGGACTTTTTAATGGATCACTGCTTACCCCATGAAGCATAGTTGTGGTTGATTGATACTGCCTTATTGGTTTCCTCTCCTTTTGCACATAATCATTAGATCTCCTACGAACAGCTCCAACTATCGCTTGACAGTCCACTTCTTCTTGAAGCCATGAAGAGAAACTCACCAAGTCATAGGGTTCTCCTGGTCGAGTGATTCTGCAATGTCGGATATAATTATCAACTTATTCAGGGAGAAGTTTACTTAATAGTTGTTGCACATGAGATGCACAAGCTAATTCTGCTGCTGCTTCACTATGGCTCCAAGACTGTAGTATACCCACCAGGGCACGAATACAGACGGCTAAGCTGCTAAAAGCTTGTGAATCTCCAGTTCTAACAGTTGGAAGGTTCATAATCTCAGCAATTTCCCTCAGGACAAGTTGATGTGGCTGACCATATTTCTGTTGGTGGACTGCCCACGCTGTTGTAACCAATTTTAGGGGTATAAAAATAAATTACAGTATAATAAGAACTGGGATCAAGAATAAACCACGGCCAGAATCAGAAGATATCAAAATTCATTAGGAGCCAACGCGTTGAGCAGCAATAATGAACCAGACAGAGGAATAAATGTTGAGTAACCACTCTAGCATTTGTTTCATACAATGCAAAATAAATGTTCAGTTTACATAACTTAAGAAATAATAAACCAAATTGACCAGAAAACAAATAAATGTGTCCATTGGGGTCCTTTTCAATTTTTTTCCTTTTTTTATCGTTGCAGGTTTAACCTGATGTTAAATGTCCAAAGAATTGTAAGGTGAATGTGCGAGTGTGTGTACGTGTGTATCTCCTTGTCTGCATCTTTTCCTTCAAAGGGTTTGGCTCGCCATCTGACACAATCAGGATAACGTCCTGGTCCTCGGAATTTTCCCGTCCTCTAAAAAAAAACCTGACCTATAAACAAGGTCATACTTATTATAATCTCAATTTCAAATGCATCATAAAAGGCTTAAGTGTCATGCCGTTACACATTGCATCAACCCTCATACCTATATCTTAAATCTTAATAAATCTCAAATCTTCAGTTTCAGTTGTACAACATTAAACATTCAAAAATATAAAAAATTAAAATATGAGAACTAAACATTCAAGAACTCACATGTGTTACCGTTCACATTAACAGCAATTCTATAATACTCATGTTAAGTATCCATTAACATGCAAAACATATCATATCCATATCAAAACAGGATAACATGACACGCGAATTAAAACAACAGTAATTACCCATAATGAGTGGCTTTCAGAGATATCAAGGAAATGTGCTTAATCACTTCTCATACACTATAGGCCTACTAGCGTGAGAGAAACTGCACCAAAAATTTACCCTCCTAGTAACTTTAAACTCACATGGATTATCAAATTATTTCTTGTGTTAAATTGGCAATATAAAAATAAAACAACTTCCCTTTGCATCGGCTTAAAATAATAGCCGCAGTATACATGTTCAACCATTGCACCATTATTCGCCTCAATCCACTCCTATACCCATTAGCATCTCTATCGCTTCCGCTAACACACTGAGAAACAGCACAGTAACCCCAAAATAGCTAAAAGGGATATATATATTTCTCACCGTTGTTCTGTATTTCAAAGTCCGAGCACGTGGATGCTAAGGCGCTTGCAGCAGCTCACAAGGTGGAAAGCTAAGTGGTTAGCCTCCGTAGCTCATCTCCGTCGTTCAGTCACTAAGCTCCGAACTCTCAGTAAGCAATTATACTGATCTTATATCTCTCTGCTATCATGGGTTTCTCTTTTTTTCCCTTTCTCCGCCCTTTTAGCAGTTAGCTGCTCTCTCTTATTTTTATTATTATTATTTTTTTTTTACCGAGATCCAAGAGACCGGAACAACAACTCAGCTGGGACTTCACCTCCAAGCTGACAACTGAACGTGACCTGCGTAGCTCATAATTGGCTGTCTAGGGCTAAGCACTCCCCACATGAGGTCATATGAACTGAGCGATGCATTAAAATAAAATAGGACAGTTATAACTTTGCCAATGTAAATAATTAACTCAAATAGTCTCTTTTAAATCGTGTTTGTTTTTTTCTTCATCTGGGCTACACTGTACTGAATGGCAAAGGATGATTAGAATAAGCCAAAGCTAAGTTACGTGCTGCATCCAATTTCAAATGGTCAAGGAGAATGTAAAACTTAAACTGCTCAGTCTCATCATGGGGAAGTAAGTTTTCCATAGCCATCTTTAACATTATGAATTGCTTAGGATCCTCTTTACAAAAGTATGGAAAGGAAGGGCCTTCAATTCGGGAAGATCTTGGATGATAGTTTCCTTGGACTCTTGACTGAAATCCAGATTAAGAGCTTGGAACAGGCAGTTGAACTAAAGACTGAGAAACATGAGGTATAGAATAACTCTGTAGCACTTGGTCACTCTGTTGCTGCGCCTGAAGTCTCAGTCAAAGGAGAAGATAATTTGGGCATAGTTGTCTGAACTGAAGACTGAACATCTTGGAAAGTAGTTTGGTCTGCTATCGGGCCAGTCAATACATTTCCTGACATACCAGCTTGACTTTGCCACTGAACACAATTAGACAGATTTCCAGTTTGAACTCAAAGTGGAACAGATGATTGAGTAATCATGGCAGATGCTGAAGATGTAAATAGAACAGGTGACTGATTATTAGAATTGTCATTTCCAGCTACTGGATTCTGTCTTGAAGACTTTCGAAGAGATGGTACATGGCATTGGCTAATAGATTGGTCTTTTCCCACTGGAATACTCATATCCGGCTCGAAGGACCATGTAAAAGATTCTTAGATTACTGCTAGCTCACAGGGGGATTAACACAGTGGAGTGTCAGTCAAAACACTTGAGGCAAACATCCATTTTCAAGTTTTAATAAGCCAATGCCAGTACATAGTAGTTCATTCCATAGGTGTATCAGGCTGGTATCTTAACTTAAATACATAAAGACAAATAAAGATACATTAATACAATACAAATAAATAAATAAACCCATCAAAAATAAGATAACTCACATTTGTACACAGCCACAACACCAAAAAGGAATCCAAAGCAGCGCAGCACAACACAAGAGAAAACTGATGCTCTAACTCAAACAATGCTTCTCAAAGGCTACTAATTAGACTCACAAGGTGCAGCTGTTAACAAGGGGTGGAGCTTCAGTGACAACGTCAGAGGGATTTTCTACCCTAATAAACAATTAATTTAGACGTGCCATTCCTACCCAAAACTGCTCCGAGCAGGGTTTGAACCGATGATCACTCTGACTTTGACACGAAAGTCTACACTAACAAGTGTCCCATACACCATGACGTCTCCCTAACCTCATTAGAGTACTCATGACGAGTGAGAACATAAGATTTTTTATTTTTTCAGTTGTTTCATTCATTTACAGATTAATATGTTTGTTTATTGGTACATTTATCTTTTTATGAATTAAAACTTATTTACACATTAAAGCACATTAGTAAATCCACTGTATGCAGAGCGGAATGTGTGCCTTGCTCTCAAGCACTTTCTGCCGCCATGTTGCTTTTTTTTGGTGCTGTTGCCATGGTGAATCGTAATATCAGAGCTCCATTGATCATGGCTTGTCGTAGTTGTGGTGCCCACGCTTAACTCAAGGTAAGTCTACACAGAGTTGATAGAACTAACTCAAATCAGCTGTTCTGAAACCAAAAACTCAAAGTTTCACATCTCGGTTTTAAACAACCCAGAGTTCACATTTTAACTCGGTGTTGGTTTAACCGTCCTATTGAAACGGGCCCCTGTTTACCTGTGGATTATCCGCTTTGTTCCCTGAGGACTGCAAATAAACTGTTACAAGGCATTTGTGGTGTGGCTCGTCTAGTATCCAGTGGGAGTGGGGACCAGAGATGGAAACTCAAGTCCGCGACTTGGACTCGAGTCGCACTTAAATCACAGAAACAGAGACTTGCGATTTGACTTGGAGTCGTGGACAGCTGACTCGTGACTTGACTTGGACTCATGACTCATGAGACTCGTAGAAAATGCAAGTCATTTTGATATAAAATTTTATTCACATTCCTCCTTTACCCACATAATTTTTCTATTATTTCCCAATCCATTATGTTCTGCAGCAAATGTAACAACAATTCATCTCTAAACACACAAAGTCAGCATTATTATACAGTATATACACGCGACGCATCTGGAGGATGCGTGTTCATCATCAGAGAGTTATATAAACTAATAAAATGTCGCCAAGCCATACTTTAATAGCTCCTGTCCAGACCATTTAAGTGGAGCAGATATGATAATGATTGATTAACCCAGTACATTAGTGTTAATTTCGTTGACAAAAACTATATGACAAATTCGTTAACGACATGTTTTCACTGACGAAAATGAGACTAACTAAATATGTTTAATGAATAATATATATAATAATAACGAAACTGTAATAAAAATATATTAATGATCAAAACAATGATCACAGGTAAACAGAAACAAAGACTAACTAAACTAACTAAACACTAGACATGAACTAAACTCAAGACTTACTGAAACAAGACAGAATATCACCAACAGGAACAGGAGCAGGAGCAGGAGCATATGGAACAGGTAAGCTTAAGGAATACAATACAGCACGAGGCACAGCAGTATGACCACAAACATCAAACACAATGACCGAACACAGGACAATGAAACATGAGGACTATCTAAAGGGGAGCAAATCAAGAAGGGACAGGTGCGGGGCATGAACTAATTAACGATGTAACTAAGGAGACGAAAGGGCAGAAACAGAGACCGACACCGGAGAGAGAATGTGGAAGGCCAAGTGGGCCAAAACTTCTCTCTCCACATTAAACGAGGGATCCTGCCGTGACTCTGCCACAAGATCAAGAAAGCCATGACAAGATGAGGCAGAATCACGACAGTAACATGTTTGCATGGTTGAAGAAATGTAAGACTATCTGTGTCATATGTCTTTTTGACAAATATTTCTCATTTAGTCTCAAGCAAAGAGTGCAGCTCTGTTCTTCAAAGAGGCATGCCATGAGCCAATAGCGATTGAGTGTGAGCCCTATCAGAGCGATTCATTGGTTGAATGTACTTAATGAATACCCCTATTTATTGAACAAATCATTTAAATCAAATGAGACTGAATGAACTGGTACATGCGTTCATGGTCTAATATTCTGTGTTGCAACAATGCATATCCAGTAGTTACTGAACTTTTCTGAAAATGAAAAGTAATGACCTAGTTTAATTTCATTCTAAGGTAAAGTAAATTATGTCAAAACAGTTAAATCTTTGTTTGGAACATTTAATTACACAAAGTAAATGATTTAAACCATTTCGATTTTAGTAGCCTAAATGTAATGTAGATTTAGTCAACTAAATTGTTTTTCAAATTTCGTCGACTAAAACTAGACTAAAACTAAAATGATGGGAATGACTAAAATTAAATAGCATTTTCGTCAAAAGACTATGACTAAAACTAAAATGATGGGGATGACTAAAACTAAATAGCATTTTCGTCAAAAGACTATGACTAAAACTAAATCAAAACTGGCTGTCAAAATTAACATGTACATCGCTGAATACATTAAGCTTTGTTGCAGCTCTGGCTCCAAAGAAAACACAGGCTTTCACACCAGCATCAGCACTGGTTCAAACTGTATAAAATACTGAAGACATTCTGTAGAGTTAATTAGTTGTAATGTTTCAAAACTGATTTAGCTTCATACACTGTGAATTACAATAACTATCTGAGAGAACTATTGCTAAAAATAGAACAGAGACTTGAGATGTGACTTTGACTCGACCTCAGAGACTTAAGACTTGACTTTGACTTGACCTCAAAGACTTGAGACTTGACTTGGACTCGACCTCAAAGACTTGAGACTTGACTTGGACCTCCGAGACTTGTGAACATGTCTGGTGGGGACATTCATATGCTTTTGATTATTTTGAATTTATAGTAGTTTTCGAAAATAATTGTAAACATTAGATGAGATTAGATGTAAAACAAAGTATATATGCAAATGCAGTAACTATGTTGCAGCATAACAAAACGAAAACAAAATCAAACAAAAAACAATAACCTTGAGTCTGTTACATCTCTATCATTGTAATATATTTTCTATAAAATAACAAATATACAGCAATTTAAACACCAACCCAATGCTTACATTTTATTCATACAACAATGATATCCACATTTAACCCACATTTACAATCACCTCTATTCTTCTACTGTATGTAACCTTTTAATAAGGAGTTTATATGCAGCTTTTTCAACCGTTTAATATTTGAACACTGTTTTAACACCTGCTACATATTATTCCACAACCTCACCCCACAAATTGAAATACACATACTTTTTTAAATTGTTGTTATTTTAATCTTTTTAAAGTTTAATTCTTCTCTCAAATTATACCCATCCAGCCTTTCCATAAACATTTTTTGTAAATTTCCCGGAAGTAACTCAAATACGGTAATAAAAGTGTATTATACAAAACGTACATTGACTTATTACTCAATATATGTCTTGATTTATTCAGTATTGCTATAGTCTGTAGTGCCAATTTAGCATTAACATGTTTTATTTGAGGTTTCCAGCAGATTTTGTGGTCTAAAATCACACCTAGAAACTTATAATCATATACTCTTTCTATATTATTATTATTATTAATTCATTAGTATTAGAGGGGTGGGATTGGACTGGGTTATTAGTTATTTAAAAGTCCAGTCCAATAAGACCCCTCTAATACAATACCTCTCTTTATACAATAAAATATATTGATTTATCAAGTTATTTCTTTAAGTTAAAAAAAGTTTAAAATTTCCACTGCATGTTTCTTCATCTCTATACCATTTGTAATGTCCTCAATAAGTTCCATTTATGCCAAATGTTCCATTGTCCGTATTGACTGTCAACTAGAAAAACAACAACAATAAAATTGTCAAGTCTTTCTGTAAATAGTTCAAGGATTTTGGAGAACTGGGGGAGTAGAAACCGGTCTATAATTTGTGAAACGGTGTTTATCCCCAGATTTATATAATGGAATTACTTTCACAAATTTTGAAACGACATATTGACATATTACTTTTAACAAATGTGTCACCAAAATAACCTATTCCTACACTAAGTTAATTCAATAAATAAAAAGACTTGGTTTTCTTATTTACTGAACATTAAATTAGTATAATCCCACCAAATTATAAATTATTCATTGCTGAACTCATTTATTATTTGTTTAGCTCAGTCTGATTTACCACTTTCTTGCCTAGTGTTAATTGTAAAGCATGAATATTCATTAGTGTTATTCCAATGAATGTTTTTAAGACTCACATTGCCTACGAGACAAATGTTTTCTACTTACAAATGTTTTCTTTTGTCATTGCATTTTGTAAACTAACAATCTTTCCTAAATTAAGAGATATGCAATTTCTGAAAACTTCCAAAAGAAGTCCAAAACAGGTGAATCATCTGATCTTTTAAGGTAGTTTGTTTACATTTTTCTCATACAAGATTATGGACATGCCTAAAAGGTCTTGTGTGTCACCTCACTAGGCCAAATTAAATTTTCAGTTCATATTTAATGGAAGAGAGTGATCCTTGTTTTAAATTTCTTTGTTTTCTTTTGAAAACCTTCTTTAATTTAGCCTCATCTGCACAGTCCTGAAAAGTCAGACATCAGTAAGGTAGGCATATGTATACTTTAGTGTGCTACACTAAGCTATTTATTTATTCATGGGTGAATTTTGGAAGATCATAAATGATGCACATGTTAGCTTTTTAATGATACTTCAAATGAGAATGATACTTTAAATACTTTTACTTCAAGCACTTTGACTGGAGATTTAGCAAATGTTGAAAAATAAGGAAATCTTATGGAATAACCACTGCATTGTAAGCAATTGCATTTTGAGCATATTTGTCAATAAATTAAGGCTTCAATAAAATCAAAATAACAAAATCATAATTGTTTCAAATGCATTCATTTTTTGTGAAAATACTAGAAATTATTATGTCTAATATATATAAAGTTGTTCCAAACACTTCAATTCCTTCTAGCCTTGCATGGACATAGCGGGAGCACAGCAATACATGTCACCCCCACCTGAGAAAGCAGATGTCACGAATTGGCAGAAGAAGAACCCAAGCGCAGGCAGCAGTGAAGGGGTTAACAGATAATATTTATTTTACACAAAACACAAAACAAAAACACCCACAATGGGGAAAACGAAACTGAGATAAAAAACTGAAACAAAACACTTCCCACGGGAGGGCAAAAACAAACTAACAAAACAAGGCACGACACAACGTCTTACAAAAAAACAACACGGCAGGGTGACTAAGACTAAAAACACAACTCACGAATAAAGGACAAGGCACAGAACAGGAACCAGGATAACACAGGAACATGAGCGCAAACACAACGTAATACACAAGAACAGGACAAAGAAACAAGAGGGTATATATAGGGAAGACAAACAAGGGATAATTACAAGGGGCAGGTGTGGGACATTAAACACTCAGGGAAAGATCACAAGGAAACGAGAGGAGCGGGGCCAATGACGAGACACGAGAAAACACATGAGAGGAATAAACAAACAACTCATGGTCTTCTCACATACAACCTAAGGACTCTGCCCCGATCCCACCACACGACTAGAATTTCATAAACAAGACGGTGGGACAGTGACAGCAGAACAGTTCATGATGCATAACAGGATTAAATGAAATGATCCCACAGATACAGGTAGAAATGGAGGGGATGGAGGTGGGTTTTGAGTGCAGCACGATTAAGCAGGTGATAAGGAGTAAAGAAATGCAAGTTAAATAGGATGCAGTCTAGTGTGTGTTGTATGACTATTGGTTAACGTTGATTAGCTGCACCTGATGTGATCGGATGATGCAATCTAGACTCACGTGCCTTTCCCGAACTAAAGCTATGCTTGATTTCTGTCAGGACCACTGTCATCAAATATTTAACAATAGCATATATTTAAAGCGACAACGAGCAACTTTTTGACCTTAAAATAATGTCTCTAAAATTATTTTAGTGGTAGGTCAACTTTTAACTGGACGAATTTTACTGCCGTTGCTACCTGAGCAGCCTCCTATCGGCTGAAATTGCACTTGTAACTTTGGTGTTCGGGCCGGTACAAGCCCCACCTATCCCCTGCTTTACGGCATACATCACTTTTTACTCATAGCCTGGGAGAAGTTAGCCAACAGCAGAGCTAACAGTAAGACGAAATGAACCAAAACATCACCATGGCAGAGCCAACCAAAAAACCAAAGAGGGTTTTGTCGGAGGAAGCAAAGAAAAGAAAGCGAGAGAGTGATCGGACACTAGGCCGGTCACGAATCAATATCGGACGGGCTTACACTTGGTGGCGCGAGCAGCAAGAGGCAAGGGGTTGCAAAAGGGATGCAGACCTAGTGGTCCGGCTCCTGGATTTGTAAGTGTTATTTGTACATTTTTTGTTACTGTGCTGTACTTTTGAACGTATTTGTTACTAGTCTGTGTCATTGGCGCAACACCGGTTCGCACTTTATAAGCGTAAAGGTAGCTGAGAGATAATATATGGTTGCCGGTGTCGATAGCTAGGATGTTGTCGTGTCTCATCATGAATGTGTGTAGTGCTTGTAAATAAAGACTAAACAACCACACTAAACATGTTGTGGTAAAAAGTAGCAGATTATTTTGTTCAGACCAGTAAACCACGTGAATGTTGAACAGTTCAGTCGTTGATTAGGCTAATGTTGTCGTTATATATGTACATGCTATGCGCTGTTTTCATACTGAGTTGACTGTAGTTATTACATATATTACACAAAACACAACGCCTGGTCGCGATTGTGTTTAGTGACTTCTGATATAATAACAAAAGAAAAGTACTATAGGTTACAAAACACATTCAAGTCCATGCGTTGTGTTTCGGGTAAATACAAATGTTCCATGTAGCTAGCACGCTCTGTGCTAACTTCTAACAATCAGCTGCTACCCCCGAGTCTACTTTGAGGTTGTAGTATAGCCCTGTAGTACAGCCCATAGTGTTGGCACCCGTGTGGTATGCAATGAAGATGAAACGCTGATTTCAAAAACAGTACAGTTACACATACAGTTTATGAATAAAATAATATAACATTTTTTTGGCCAAAGTTACCAGAATAAGTTGGTAACCTTGCTTCGAACACGTAGGGTTGACTACTTTACCATACATAAATCTTTGTACTGATATACGAAGAACATATGGTAACACGGACTACTTTACCTGATCGGTGGACATAGTTTGAACGACATATCTGGGTGCGTCGGCTTAGTAAACAAACTCACGTGTATTGAGCTGCCAGCGGGAAATCTTTGCGACAGTTTTTACGACACTGCATACAGACAATTCCGCTTATCAACCACGTGGGGCAACAGTGAGCAAAAGTTGCTTGTTGCCGCTGTAAGGTTGGCCGAATGAAACTGTTCTAGGCAAACTCTCCACCCATCCATGCAGCCTTGCATGGACATAGCGGGAGTGCAGCAATACATGTCCCCCAAAACAAAATTATTGTCACCAAAACAAAATAAATTCCCCCCAAACAAATTAGCATACCTAAATAGCATAAAGAATATGCCTAATTATGCAGGCACTGGGTTAAACTAGCAGTAGAGCTGGAAGGGGAAGCATGCACCCTGCAACAAACTGCACGAGTTGCGTGAGCAAGTTGTTAAAGTGCCGAATGGGTTAAATTAGCAGTAGCTGTCAGGGGAAGCATACACCCTGCAAAAATAGCACTAGAATTGCATGAGCAATTGTTGACGAACCGAATGGGTTAAACTAGCAGTTAGGCTGGCAGGGGAAGCATACACCCTGGAACAAATAGCACTGGAGTTATAGGAGGAAGTTGTTAGCAAACCGAAAGTGTTAAACGAGCAGTAAAGCTGGCAGAGGAAGCATGCACCCTGTAACAAATTGCACGAGTTGCGTGAGCAAGTTGTTAAAGTTCCGAATGGGTTAAATTAGCAGTAACTGTCAGAAGCATACACCCTGCAAGAATAGCACTAGAATTTCATGAGCAATTGTTGACGAGCTGAATGGGTTAAACTAGCAGTTCGGCTGGCAGGGGAAGCATACACCCTGCAACAATCAGCACCAAAGTTACATGAGCAAGTTAAAGGAGCCATTCTTTTGCTGTTTTTGAAGCTTTCATTATGTTTTTTGGGTGTTTAACAATGGATGTTCATGTTTCTAATTTCAAAA
Organism: Triplophysa rosa; assembly: GCF_024868665.1. Taxonomy (NCBI): domain Eukaryota; kingdom Metazoa; phylum Chordata; class Actinopteri; order Cypriniformes; family Nemacheilidae; genus Triplophysa; species Triplophysa rosa. The sequence goes on along the minus strand of NC_079893.1, from coordinate 21,741,615 downwards.
AATGCTTTATATATATACAGAAAGTCTATTGTTCACCGCTGTCCCTCTTCTAACAAAACGACTGGATTTCTTCCGGTCTATATAAAATCCCTCCTTACGAAACGCTATGATTGGTAAAGCTGACCAGGTGTGTCGTAAATGGTTCCCCGCTTAGAGCGTGTGTCTGAAGATGTCCCAGCCATACCATATCAGCGAGCTTACGCTTCTCAGGCTGTTGTGATTGGTCGGTCCCCCTCTCAGTGCACGTTTATAAGCTTTGGCTTTTAGCAATAAACAGTAACAATGGCGTCAACTTCACTTCGTCAATTAAACACATGCCGATCGATCGAAGTGTAATGGAGGTCTGCAAGTGCATGTGCAAACGTCAATCTTTGTTAAAGATCGCAATTTTTTTCCTACTATGGCGAGGGAAATGACAACGGACCGATTGGGTCATACCGGTTATATTAATTAACACTAATAACAGAAGCGTTAGTTTTGACTTTTTATATTGGACCTAAGTTGGATAATAAAACAAGCAGATTGACTAGGAGACATTTGCAAGCAGGACTTCAAAGGACGTTTATTCAAATAGAAGTGTTTTAGAAGTATGCGCACACACACACACAATATCAGTATATTTCACAGAACAGCTTTCACAGCCGATGTTAAAGTCATGGACCGTTGGTTATGTTAGAAAGTGTGTAGCGGAATTCTTATTACTAGCTGTAGGACTGTGATAAAAGTGAAAGTAATTAATTGCACAGCTCAGTCAAATGTTTACAATCTCTGATAACCAAACACTACTCCAGCAGCTCTTCCTCTTCTCTAAGGAAGGCCTCGCCCCTTTTTTGGCGTATTCCTTTGGGCGGGGTTTTTTTTTTTTGATTATTTTTTTATTGAAGAACAGAATCCACATACATAAAACTAACACACACACACCAGGGTTTGCAAACATAAAGAAAGAAAAGAAAGAAACACATTTTTAAAAAGGAGAAAATGTTAAGAAGAGAGAAGAAGTGCCGAACTAGTTATACATAGTCACCTACAGGTGGAAATTATTCAACTAAGCACCTTTAGATTCAACTGAAATGATATTAGACTAACTAGTTATTATATGAGAAAGTCTGTAAATAAATTCTGACCATGCCTTAATTGCTCTAGTTTTAGCTCCGTTAATTCTTGCAGTTGAGTGCTCCAACAGTGCAATATTTTTTAATTCTATAAGCCACATTTAGTCAGCCGGGAATGTGGGTTCAAACCAAATCTTGAAAATCACTTTCTTAGCTGCTGTTAGTGCGGAGTACAGTATTCTACGTTGGTCTACATTCAGATTAAGATCATAATCGTCATTGAGAAAGCAAATACAGGGATGCTTAAGAATAACCCTGTCACAAAGTTCTGAAATCATTAAAAAAAACCTTATCCCAGAATTTACTGACAAGAGGGAAGTCAAAAAACATATGCATATAGGTCCCCACAGTATTAGAACTACACATTGTACAAAAAGGAGTAGGCAAGCGCTTCATTCTGTGTAACACATAAGGAGTTGCATAGGCCTTGTGAATCATTTTAAAGTGTATAAGTTGATGAGCAGGATTCTTGGACATTGCCGGAACCCCTTCCCATATCCATTCCCAGTTGGGTTTGTAGGGAGCCAGTTCCTTTTCCCATATTGTAGTGATGGTTAGTGCGCAGGAGCTGTGATTTCGCAGTTTGTTGTAAATAAATGAGACTGCTCAGGGCGGGGTTTTTTCAAAAACTTGGAATAGTGACATCATTTACCCGGGAAGTATAGGCCTGTAGTCCGATTCCAGACTTTCTCTGTAGTCCTTGAAAAACGAATTCTGTTAAAGACAATATGTCGCTTGGAATTGAACTTTGAGCTATATTTTACAGATATTGTTTATGCTCTAACAGCAACATTACACACTTACTAAAGTTTGAAAATTAGCATCACAGGGAATGGCCGCTTTAAGGAGCCAAATGGGTTAACCTAGCACTAAAGCTGGCAGCGGATGCATGCACCCATGTCCCACGTAGTCAGACCTTCATACTGAGAGGAGCGTCCCAAATCATGCACTTATGCACTATTCTTTGCCATTTGTAGTATAAATAGTCACATTAAGTAGTGCGTTCACATTAAAATTTCTCAAAAGTGCACTATAAGTACCCAGATGATGCACTCATTCGACCGAAAATATGAAGTGTGGAACTCTGGACACTTCACACACTCAACTGTCATGAATGAAGCACAGAGACGGCCCAGATGCGGTGAGCCAAACTTTATTGACGGCACAACAGACAAGGAATAACAACCCAACCGCGAGCGTTTCAGCCCGCGGTGGTAAGATGTGGTACAGTTCGTGAATGCTGCAGTAGCGGCCCTGCCGCGAGCATGTCAGCTCGTGGTGGTGAGAAGAGAAGATCCCGGAAGTAAATCCTGGTGCGACTCTGGATATACAATTCTCCGGGAAACCACTGGCAGACGACGGCCGTAGCTGCACTGGACGCCCACGGGAGCTAACAGACGACAAGGAGGTACCGAGGCAACAGACAAGGTGAGCAGACAATAGAACAAGACAATGACTGTGACTATGACAAGGATTTAGAATTTCATCAGACGTGCCGCGGCAACGTCTGGGTCAGTCTGAACAGGTTACGAAAACAACGGTCAGACAACAGACGAGAGACACAAAGGGAATATATGGGAAAACATAACGAGAAGTAATAACAGACAGGTGTGGGGCAATTACCGGGAACAAAAGCTAAATGAGAAATGAGACAGCAGGCGTGTGAGTGTGGAGTGGAAATTCACCAGTGCGGGGAAGTCTAAGGAGACACGGGGCGGGGAGAGACACGCAGACACCGAGCACAGGATCAGCCACCGGCTATCCACATGCTCGACAAACCACAAAACAACCCATGTGCAAAAAATACCTAGACCAGACCAAGACCGTAACAGTACCCCCCCTCCCATCAGCGCCACTAGGCGCTTTAGGGAGGGGGCTCACCTCGCCTCCGGTGGAAGGAAGAGGAAGGTCCTTGGTGGAGAGCCATACACCGCCGGACGAACACCAGAGCTGAGGGAACCGCAGCGTCGAGTTCCTGGGAGGGAAACAGAGGTGGTTGGTAACCAGACGCACACTCAAAAGGAGACATACCTGTGGCTGAGGCGGGCAGGGAGTTGTGAGCATATTCCACCCACGAGAGCTGTTGGCTCCAGAGACTAGGATTGTTGGATGTCAAACAGCGGAGTCTCCGACCGAGTTCCTGGTTGGCTCGCTCACACTGCCCATTGGTCTGAGGGTGGAAACCTGACGACAGACTCGCTGAGGCCCCGATCTGTCGACAGAACTCATTCCAGAACCGAGAGGTGAACTGAGGACCCCTATCGGACACGACGTCGACCAGAAGGCCGTGTAGGCGGAAGACGTGGTCCACCATCAGTTGGGACATCTCTCGGGCGGAGGGAAGCTTGGGAAGAGGAATAAAATGGGCCGCCTTGGAAAATCGGTCCACCACCGTGAGGATCACAGTGTGCCCCCTGGACGAGGGAAGACCAGTGACGAAATCCAGAGCAATGTGAGACCATGGCCGGGAGGGGATAGGAAGGGGGCGAAGCAGACCCGGGGGTGGGAGGTGGGAGGTCTTGCTTTGCGCACAGACAAGGCAAGCCAACACGAACCGTTTGACATCGAGGAAGACCGATGGCCACCAAAACCGCTGGCGCACCGACGTCAGGGTCCCCCTAGTTCCTGGATGGCCAACCAGCCTGGAAGAATGACCCCACTGGAGGACCTCAGAGCGCAGCAGAACGGGAAAGAACAGCCGACCCGCCGGACACGTCTTTGGCACTTGCACCCCACGACCGGCCTCCTCTACCCGCCGCTCGATCTCCCAGACAAGTGCCCCGACGACCCTCTCCTGGGGAAGGACAGAGTCGACAGGACCCTCCTTGTCCGGTCCCTCGAACAAACGGGAGAGCGCGTCTGACTTGGTGTTCTTGGAACCGGGCCGGTACGACAGGGTGAAGCGAAACCTGCCAAAGAACAGTGCCCAACGGGCCTGGCGGGAGTTCAGTCTCTTGGCTGAATGGACGTACTCCAGGTTCTTATGGTCCGTCCAGACCAAGAACGGCTGCTTTCGCTCCCTCCAACCAATGGCGCCACTCCCCCAAGGCTAGCCGAACCGCCAGCAGCTCTCGGTTGCCGATATCATAATTCCGTTCGGCGGGGCTGAGGCGATGGGAGAAGGCGCAAGGGTGCACCTTCTCGTCATGACCGGCGCGCTGAGACAAGACTGCACCAACTCCGACGTCGGAAGCATCGACCTCAACAATAAATTGGCGATCCGGATCTGGAAAACAGAGCACAGGAGCAGAGATAAATCGGGACTTAAGCTTATCAAAGGCTACCTGTGCGGAGGAGTTCCAGCAAAACGGGATCTTGGTGGAGGTCAACGCCGTGAGCGGTGCGGCCACCTGGCCGAAACCCCGGATGAAACGCCTGTAAAAGTTGGCGAACCCCAGGAACCGCTGAAGAGCCTTACGAGAGTCGGGAACTGGCCATGTGGCGACAGCCTTGATCTTAGCGCCGTCTGGTCCAACGCCACGCGGTGAGATAACATGGCCGAGGAACGAAATAGTATCGGAGTGGAACTCGCACTTCTCCGCCTTGACAAATAACTGGTTCTCGAGAAGACGCCGGAGAACCTCCCTGACGTGCTGGGTGTGTTCCTGGAGAGAGGGGGAGAAAATAAGAATGTCATCCAGATACACAAAAACAAAACGATTGATCATGTCGCCCAGCACGTCATTGACGAGGCTCTGGAAGACGGCAGGAGCATTAGTCAGTCCAAAAGGAAGGACTAAATACTCATAGTGTCCCGATGATGTATTAAATGCCGTCTTCCACTCATCCCCCTCGCGGATGAGCACCAGATGGTAGGCGTTGCGGAGGTCTAGCTTAGTAAAGACCCGAGCTCCCTGTAAGAGTTCGAAGGCAGACGACAATAGTGGTAAGGGGAATTTATTCTTCACAGTAATCTCGTTCAAACCTCGATAATCAATACAAGGGCGTAGGGAGCAGTCCTTCTTCTGCACGAAGAAGAAACCCGCACAGGCTGGCGAGGAGGAGGGGCGAATGAGCCCGGCATGCAACGAGCTGCGGATATAATTCTCCATGGCCACCCTCTCAGGAGCCGAAAGAGAGAACACCCAACCCCTGGGCGGAGAAGTGCCGGAAAGTAAGTCTATGGCGCAGTCGTAGGGCCGGTGAGGAGGAAGGGAAGTAGCACGGGACTTGCAGAACAAGGTACGTAGGTCGTGGTACTCCTCCGGGACCCCAGTCAGGTCGGCGGCATCAACCTGCAACATAGGAAACACAGAAACAGAAGAGGGAGCAGGACCAAGACAAGACACATGACAAGCAGGACTCCATGAAAGAATAGAAGTGTTTACCCAATCAATGTGAGGATTATGCTGTGACAACCACGGATGTCCTAATACCAGAGGTGTAGTGGGGGAATCGAGGATGTACAGCTTAATCCTTTCACAATGATTACCCGACAGAAAAAGACTTACGTAAGGAGTAGCGTGAGTGACGGTGAAGAGAGCAGCTCCCGTAAGGGTCAAGGCAGATATAGGAGGATGCAGAGGCACAGCGGGAATACCCCACTCCAGAGCGGTGACCTTATCCAGGAAATTCCCTTCCGCTCCGGAGTCAATGAGCGCCCGCCCGGCGTGGGTCTGACAGCCGTAGGTGAGTCGAAACGGGAAGGTAGTGCGTGGCGAGGGAGAGGTTTAAGAGAAAGCGCCCACCCGGACTCTCCGTTCTACGGATGGGCGTCGGCTTTTGCAGGACATTGTGCCACGAGATGACCAGTCTTGCCACAATAAAAACAGAGACCGTCCACGAGACGTTGCTGCTTCTGAGAAGAAGTAAGGCGTGAACGACCAATCTGCATCGGTTCAAGTCCAGGTGACGACTGTCGGAATCCGTTCCTTCAGCGATCTGGCTCAAGATCGGTCTCACGGTTGGGCTCTCGACGACGCCAGTCCGGAGGAGAAGCGCGGCGTCGGCGTCGAGCAGAGATCCGGCTCTCTACTCTGAGACATAAATTGATGAGGTCCTCCAGATCTCGTGGCGAATCCAAAGCGGCGATCTCATCCGCGACGCCGTGGTTAAGACCATCAAGAAACCGGGCGCATAGCGCCCCCATGTTCCAGTCACACGCGGCGGCCAAGGTCTTAAAACGGATGGCGTAGTCGGTGACGCTGCCCCGACCCTGAGTCATCCGAGAGAGTTGAGAGGCTGCCTCGTCGCCACGAACCGAGCGGTCAAACAGGCTGGCCATCTCGGCGCGGAAATCTAGAAAAGACCGGCAACATGGATCCTGGGCCTCCCAAACCGCAATTCCCCACTCTCGAGCTCTTCCCGTAAGGAGTGTAAGGATGAACGCTATGCGGGTCTCCTCCGTGGCATATCGTCGTGGCTGGAGCGCGAAAACCAGAGCGCATTGTGACAGGAAGGCTCTGCAGGAGTTGGGGTCTCCGTCATAAAGAGGCAGGCTGTTAGCATGTGGTTTGGGCTCACTTGAGGCGCCGCAAGGCGGTGGATGTTGCGACTCTCCGGCTTGAACCGATCCTCGGAGGAGCTCCGCCATTTGGTGCTGCAGAGCTGCAACCTGTCCTTGCAAGGCATCAACCTCCTGAGCAGCGACGGACAGACGGGAAGCTTGTTGCCCTAGCAGAACGCCCTGTTGCTGAAGAGCTGCCCGAAGTGGATCCGGTCCCGCTGGGCCGTGAAGCGGGTCTGACCGTTCTGTCATGAATGAAGCACAGAGACGGCCCAGATGCGGTGAACCAAACTTTATTGACGGCACAACAGACAAGGAATAACAACCCAACCGCGAGCGTTTCAGCCCGCGGTGGTAAGATGTGGTACAGTTCGTGAATGCTGCAGTAGCGGCCCTGCCGCGAGCGTGTCAGCTCGTGGTGGTGAGAAGAGAAGATCCCGGAAGTAAATCCTGGTGCGACTCTGGATATACAATTCTCCGGGAAACCACTGGCAGACGACGGCCGTAGCTGCACTGGACGCCCACGGGAGCTAACGGACGACAAGGAGGTACCGAGGCAACAGACAAGGTGAGCAGACAATAGAACAAGACAATGACTGTGACTATGACAAGGATTTAGAATTTCATCAGACGTGCCGCGGCAACGTCTGGGTCAGTCTGAACAGGTTACGAAAACAACGGTCAGACAACAGACGAGAGACACAAAGGGAATATATGGGAAAACATAACGAGAAGTAATAACAGACAGGTGTGGGGCAATTACCGGGAACAAAAGCTAAATGAGAAATGAGACAGCAGGCGTGTGAGTGTGGAGTGGAAATTCACCAGTGCGGGGAAGTCTAAGGAGACACGGGGCGGGGAGAGACACGCAGACACCGAGCACAGGATCAGCCACCGGCTATCCACATGCTCGACAAACCACAAAACAACCCATGTGCAAAAAATACCTAGACCAGACCAAGACCGTAACACTCAACGGTCGCAGTTTCGCTTATGTGGCATAAGGGAGGCTGAGCTATCAGATGCTGCTAGAGAAAGTTCTCCTGCAGAGTGATTATGCTTCAATTTAATGCTGACTAAAGTCAAGCTTAGCAAAGATAAAGTTATATTATTTGTACGATGTACAAATTGATTTTTCATTGACATGTATCGAGTTGTGAGATTGACATCATTTGCCCTCGTCTGGGAAACCACACACACTTCCGGTTAGTATTCCATTTAGGATAATACTATTCTTAAATGCATACACTAGATGGTTGAGTGCATAGTGCATAGTTTAATTGCATAGTATGTCATTTGGGAGACCGCTAGGTGGTGAGCTTTGGCCCCTACTTTGGCCAAGGCCCGCCCAAGAAGCCATATGACTGACAGGTAAAGCAACCAATTATGTTTCGTTTTGCGTACATTATGTTTAGAGGCGTGGAATGTCCCTGCAGTATCAGACCGGTGTGAATTCACGACAATGATTATAGGTTTATGCAGTTAACCTAGCATACTTTTACGAATTAAGTGTTTGGTCGATTGTGATGAATTCTTATTGCAACCATTGAAAACCTTCTTATATCAGAAGGCTTCGTGTTGTTTCCAGACGGACCATTAAAGAACGCGACACGCACGTCTCCCAGAAATCCTGTAAAATTCAGCCAATCAGATGATGATTTTGAACGTGCTGAAGTGTTTCCAAGAAAAGTGTGCCTTGCATCAGATGTTTAGCCAACGGTCCGAGATGCTGAGCCCAGCAAACACAAAAACGTGGTAAAAAAAACGTTTTGTGTTTGCTGGGAGGCTACGCACACCCTGCAACAATTGGCACTAGAGTTGCATGAGCAATTGATAACGAGACGAATGGGTAAACTCAGGGGCGGACTTACCCATTAGGCAAAGGTAGGCAATCGCCTGGGGCCCCGAGCTACCAGGGGGCCTCCAAAAGGAAGGCGGTGGACTTAACCAATAAGCCATGTCAGCAGCAACATAGAGCCATAAGTAATCTTCAAAATAGTCGGGATATCCCTGTTAATGTTTTACGTTATTACATCTGTACGAAAGCACCATCCCACCCTATTTTTGGGGATTTGCCTAGGGCCCCCAAATCACTAAATCCGCCCCTGGTTATAATATGCATTCTCCGGTGAGTTTAGTACGGTCAGATCACTGGAACAGACGCCGAGAGAAAAGCACCCATACTGGCAAGCGAGATCAACACTCGCGCACAGTAGCGATAGTGGAGGTAAAGCTACGATTATCCAACAGCTATGATTTGCAATAGCGCGTTGCATATCCGAACAACTAGTGAGCGTATAGAGCAAAGTAGTTCATAAACGAGGGCTTAAAAGCCAGACTGCTTATATATACTCCTGGATGAGCGGCAACAGCGTGTTGCATATCCAAACAACTTTCAAGCTGCATAGAACAACGATCGTGGATGGCGATCACAAGTTTTGAGTGCAGCACGATTAAGCAGCTAATAAGGAGTAAAGAAATGCAACTTAAATAGACCGCAGTCTAACTTGTATGACTATAGAGGGTATGCACGTGTCATCACTTTCCCACGTGAACATGCCGGAACGCGCCTGCTTGAGTGGTAAAACACTGGGCAAAATGAATGGTTACAATATCAGGAAACGCAATTCCGTGCAACATTTGAGTGTCTAAGAATACCTGATTCCTTTGTAAGTCATAAGGTAGTCGTAAGGATCACTGTCGAGTCCAGCTGCTTGTAGTTTCAGCAAATAATTCCTGGTTTTTGTTCCTCTTATTGAATGCAGCCATTTTGCATTAGTTTTACCACTCAAGGGAGCGTGTCCCGGCGTGTTCACGTGGGAAAGTGACGTCAATGCATACCCTCTGTTGGTTAACAGTAGGCTTGTTCGACTTGATGCGGCGCTGCGCAGATCAATCGAAATCTGACTTGAAGCAGTGCATGCCAGTTAGAAATTCTGTCCGACTTGAATTGGCGCCGATGGCGCGTGTGGCATCAAAGTACCGCGAGAGCATTTCGAGAACAGCCGGCTTGCTCAGCCGGTGCAGCATCTCAGGAACGGCTGCACCAGGCTGTGATGACGACATAGCTTTTCATGATTGGCTAGACAACGATCACGGTTTATTATAACACCTTCAGTTCAACTAATACTTATTAATGCATGTTTTTAAAACAGCTAAAACTCTGTTCATACAAATAAACATGTTATTTTGTGTTGTTTAATAAAATAAAAATGAAATGAATACAGACTCCGTTGGTAATTTAATAATATGTGCTTATGTTTACCATGATTTTTAGGCACACAGTGTTAAGCAGCACATAACATTTGCAATGTGAAGAGTTTATGGTTGCTACTTTTTAATTTAAACATTTGTTTATTGGACAAATCCACTATTCTAATCCACGTGACCTGCCAGAACTAACGCTACGCTTGATTTTTACTGTTCAACTTTCTCTGCAAAGACTATAATTGTTTCATGTTACATTGTGAAAACTTATCCCAAATACTATGACAACATGCTTCAATTTTGGAGTCATCGTGAACTGTAGGCCGATCTGTACTGGTGGAAATGTTCAAAAGTTTTCTTTTTTGGAAAGACTTAATGTACGTGCTTATAAAAAATTGAGAAATGGTTAAAAAGTGTGTCAACTTGCCCCAGTCTCGCTTACATTCCTTGATTATACAGTATATTATAAATTTAATTATATGTTTTGTTATGTTTGTTTATTTGTTACCACATAAAGTTAATGAAACTGAAACGTGGAGACTTTCTGATTACTATGAGCCGCTCTTTGTAGAATTCCCAGGGTTGACTGATCTACTTACAGGTTAGCACATCTACGCCTCTGTGTCCATCAGGGGTCCTCATTAGTGTGAATTATGAACGTACTTAATTAATATCAGGCCGTAACTGGCATGATAGTGGGGGTGCTGGTAATGAATTTATTGCTGCAGCATTATGGAGGAGTAGTATTGGAACATATTTGTGTCACTGTGGGATTCCAGCTGTCCTTACAGCCAAGCACTTTAATTGCCAGACATTGCAATGAAACTACAGCTCTGTATACAGTACATTGCATAAGAGCATTACTTTACTGTAAGTGGAGATTTTTTCTTTAATGTTCAGACTGTTTTATATTTTGTGCTATAATAAAATAATTCCATAGTCAGTTTTTAGCCTTACGTAACAGTAAACAACGATACATCCTTTATACCAACATACGCGTATGCATCACTGAATTAAACATACAGAAATAATCTATGAGATCATAATGTGTGTAATCAAGTGTTTCACTAGATCTGAACTCTAAGGAATCCAAGTCCATTCTAACGGAAGAAGAAATCACACTGTTATTTTAAAATAATAGGCTTTTTAGAATTACAGTTCTAAAAGGTTGTATCACTATTTTGGCCATTTTCCAAACAACCAAGGCAGTTGGTAAACACGATTGAACATCTGGTTTGTTACACCTAACCCAATTAATTCTTTCCGGTTTTGAAACAGATGTTGTTTCTGATTGACAATTATTTTACCCCTTGTAGTTATTCATGATTAGAAGTGTCTGCAAGATCCACATAGTACATATGCATCCTGGTGATTATGCAAAAATACAATGGTTATCTATCACTTATCCTGTGCTTACACCATCCCATTGTCAGGGTATTTGAAAACATCCAGGGAAAGATTTACATAATAACAGAATTGAGGAATTAGCATAGTGGGACACAGTTAACTGAAACTCATTTAATGCAACTGCTCTCTGGACATCACATCATTACTGGAACACAACTAGAACTATACCTCATATATTTATATGAAGTGTCACCAAATCGAGTCAGGGCCTGGCATATGTTTTTCAGGAGTGCAATGACCACCCTAAACCTCAGTGGAGCTCGGGCAGTTGAGTGAAGCATAAAGATCATATCAACTGGAAGAAAATGTTCCATGTGCCCTCAGGCCCCATAATGCACACAGGAAAGTATAAACAACAAATTCTCTGGAAATAATAGTGTGGGAATGGAAATGGATGAAATACAAAGACGCAAAGTGTTTTTTCCTAGTTTTAGCATACTTGTGGTCTTATATTCTTATATTAGGTCACATTTCAAAGCATTACAGTATTTCTTTATTCCTTTCTTTTGCTATTTACTTCAGTGCTAAATTATTTCTGTTCATTCAATCAGTCATGTATTTTCATGTGAAATTTCAGGATTGCCACTGATTACTACAATCAAATGCTTTTAACTTGTGTTCACTGTACCTAAAACACCTTCATATCCATACTCTGGACCAAAAGACATGCCTCTGACATAAACTTGCCATTATCCACAGCAAACTAAGGCAGTATTACTTTGAGATTGAGTCACACAGCTTTCCACACCAATCCTGTTTTCTAAGGCTTTGTTAACATCTCAACATGCCACAGCAGATTGCATTTCTAATTATCTGCTCTGAACTATTATGTCAGTCATGGCTAAAGGCCCCTCTGATGGATTTGTCAGCCAGATTAAAACATTTTATAGCTGGTGTGACCCATTTGGTCAGTGCTGTGCAGCCCATTAGCTGCAAATAACTGAACTATTATCTCTGAGAAGATACCTAATTTAGCATACATGCAAAGTGTTTAATGTGGTGCCAAACTGTGCAGGAGCTAAAGTATTGAATGTGGGATGTGCCTTGGTCATGGCAAAGATGGTTCTTCTCCAGTATGAGATCAGAAGTTACTATATATGCATACTGTCAAGAAACGCGGGGGGGGGGGGGAAGAACCCAATTGCAGGCAGCGTTGAAGGGGTTAACACAGGGATTTGTTTATAAAACACAAAACAAAGACCCACGATGGGGTATAAATGAGAAAACAAGATAACAGAAAGCGGACAGGACGTAGACTAACTAAGACTAGACTAAACAACACTAGACATGAACTAAACTAAACAAAACACTTACTAGACTTGACTAGGGTATTCACAGCAAACATGCACAGGAGCACAGCGGTACAAACACCTGGGTAAGTATAGGTAAGCACACAAGTACAATGCAGGAGCACAGGACAATAAACACGAGGGCATTATAAAGGGAGGCTAACAAAGGACGATAACAATGGGCAGGCGTGGGTAATGGGACACAGGTGGAAAGCTATACGAGGAACGAGAGGGGCGGGGCCAAAGACGAGACCGGAGAGAATGCATATTAAGTCATGACCGACAATAATATGTTTCTCTCCACACAAAACCTAAGGGTTTGTCATGACTCTGCCACAGATCAAGAAAGACATGACATGGAGAGGCAGAATCATGACACATACTATCAAAGGAGCATCTGAGAATGACTTGCAGATATTTATTTAAGTTATATTTAAAAATGCAGATTTTTGAACTTTTGTAAAATGAACAGACTGTGTCCTAGTAGGAAATCATTTGGTTGATGCGTTGATCCAATGGTACTTATGAAGCTTACTACAAAGAAAGTCCCTAAAGGGTACAAGCATGACACCTCATGGATTTTTCCTTGCAGGTGTGAACCTACAAGCTAACTAACTAACTAACTAACTAACTAACGTTAGTTGTCGGCACACCACATTAGATTACTTATCCTCGTAGTTGTGGATATAACTCGATATGTAGATCTTAAATCCTTTGTCCCGCTTGCTTGTTGGAGCAGGGGACCAGGCATCAAGGATGCGGTGTACATCGTTAATGCTTATATTTGGCAGATCTTTAAGACATCTTGTAAACACTGACATTTTGTGTGGTGCGAGAGCAAACCGGAAACTGACATCCCGACTTCTGGTGACAGCGGAAGTTCGTCGCTACGCTTGTGCACAGGGCGTATTGGAGCTTGTCTGTGACTTCACTCCTCTTTAGAGACTGAACTGTCCACCAAAGTCTTTGTCACTTGTAAATGAGACCCTTTAATATGCAGCAGGCTGGGCCGAGATTTATAACGACTCGCCACAAAGCCATAATTGAGCAATTCGTCTTTTTCCCAGCCAATACAGGGCAATAATCTCTGCATATAGAACAGATTCCGTAAATGCCACACATCTTCTTGGCTGCAGAGTAGATGCATTTGCATTATAATGTGACGAGCATCTACACAGTGGGTTAAAATATGTCACACTTCTCCTGATCTCTGTCTCATTGCCGGAGTAACAATCTGTCTGTTATTTGTGAATATCTGTTTACACGCATTTATTTGATGTGTTCTGAGACAAGCTAGTCAATCACAACATAATGAGGTTTAATCCTTACAGTATATTGATTAAACACTCCTTTATCCGTGAAAAACAAGGTTTCAGTGAAGAAAAGATGGAGGCAAAGTGATTAAACTTACGAATGTGGCAAAATGCCTGCAGAGCTGTCATTGATTACATTCTGTTGCTAAACATGTACAGGTTGGTGCAAAATGTTTGCACTTCTATTAAGGGATCTGCCTCTAGTCCAAGATTAGTGTACTTCACGTTTTATGTCTGAAAGCCGTATATTAAAAATCTGGTACTTGTACATAAGAAAATAAGGTCATTTAAAAAAATGTAGGCCTATGTCAAAAAGTGTAGCACAACAACGTGATAAATTATTTTTAAACCATATTGGGTCAAAAAGGATTTGGATTAATTTTAAATTAACCTAAAAAACATTCATATTTGACTCAACAATGGGTTGAAAGCATGTACCCAGCAACCCAATGGTTGGGTTTTGTCCCTTTATGAGCCAACCAGGTTAAAAATAACCCAAACATGTGTGTGCGTAACACTTGGTATGCCCAACATGTCTAATTTAACCTGCAGTTTAACTTCAATTCAAAATTATTCATGTTCTGTTGGTGTTAATGAAATGTAGGCTAGTAAATAATTAATGAATTTCTTAATTTTTTATTGCTCATGTTTTCACATAAAATAATGTAGGCTTATATGTAGTTTCCATTAGTCAAACTTGCCATTATGTTTCTATTGTCTGTAGTTACTGTTCTGACACTTCAACCCAGTAGTAAGACAGCAATTATTCCGTTCAATGAGGGCAGTGGAAATCATCTGGGGGCTAAGCGCGGTGGCCTTTGTAATTGACAGAGTACACATAAGGCTATTATCAGTGCTCTTCACATTCATCTGCCCTTTACCCACCCACCCACACTGCACTTCACTGCTCAAAAAATAGTGCATCCAAATAGTACTCAGAGCACGAAGAAAGATGCATAGATATGTTTTTAACAGATTATGGCTATGTGCAAGTCTGAGACTCTAAAATATAAAATAACGCATGCTACTCTATGGAAACGTCTGAAGTTTAGCCTAGCCATACAACAGTTGACAGATTATTAATCTAGAATTAACAGTCATCCTCACTGTTTGCAGCACTTGCTCAAGTATTTACAGTATTTCCGTTCACACCGAACCTTTTAATACAGAGAAAACGAATGACAAGACAACAAAGCAGACCCGACCGAGCCCCTTAATGCCACACTTTGGCAGCAGGGAGCGTTTGAGTTTATCGTTCTGTTCCAGAGCAATGGCACGAAGCTGGGAACAGGGTCAATGTGGCACAATAAATAGGAGTGGAAGCACACACACGCTGCGCAGATGCACCCGGCCTCAGATGTGCGCGCTGCCCGCGGCATCCCGTGCCAGACACTGTCACTCACTGTGGCACAACGATGACTCAATGGGTAAATTAAAAACAGCCTGTGTAAACTGTGTGCAT
The DNA here is from genome assembly GCF_024868665.1 of Triplophysa rosa. Classification (NCBI taxonomy): domain Eukaryota; kingdom Metazoa; phylum Chordata; class Actinopteri; order Cypriniformes; family Nemacheilidae; genus Triplophysa; species Triplophysa rosa. The sequence goes on along the minus strand of NC_079893.1, from coordinate 21,726,379 downwards.
TAAGCCTAAATACCTATACCGCGCATGCACTGCCAGATTGACCGTGCACATTTCAGCATCGGGGGAGTAGCGCATGTGCTTGCATGACTCACGACAGCTGTTTACGAGTTACATTGAGTTTAGTTTCGTCTCGTCATTGCATATTCTGATACAGTCATGTCAAGAGTTTCATTACCCACTCAGATTACACTTGATTCCAGATCATGGTACGATGATTTTCAACAACAGAAAAACTTAAAAATAATGATTGCCTTTTAAAAATAGTACATACTGTACAATTCCACATCAACACCTTTAATTGCTTTTAAATATAATATTTCACTATAATAATTCAAATTTTATGCGTTTATGTAATTTTTCTAATTCTGAGAATTCTACCAGTTCGCGAAAATAATATAAAAGTAAATAGTTTGCTTTTCTGTTAAATTCAATATCAATCATATGAGCCGGTCTCATCATAGGGGTGACACGAGTACGGGGAGGTATTCTCCCGTTTGCAATAGCTGTAAATAAACCGTACACATTCACATTTACAGTGAGAGTGGAGAAGGGCACTGTCAGTCAAGGGCACTGCGTGGGGCGGTCTCTGCTGCGATGTGTCTGAATATGTCAAGAATCGCTTGAGCCGCCGCACGCTCTATCAAACAGCACTCCATCTCCTCCAGTGGCGTTACGAGGGAAGTTTAATACGTGCTTCTTAGCTTCTTAAGATTATGAGGCATTGCAAAACTGCTTTCTTTGCCGCGCGCAACGAACCCGCGCCGTATTGGAGTGGATGAAGAACCGCTGGAGCGCTGTCCGGGGTACTGAAGTCGCGAAGAGCACACAGGCATTCAAAGAGGAGTGTATGTCTACGCAACTGAAGTCTTGAGATGACAGGGGAAAGGTTGTGCTCTGTGGCTGTCTGGGGGTTCATTGCATGGGAAACGGGAATTTTGCTGAGGTAAGGTGACACTAGAAAAACAACACATGTTTTGGTAGTGAAGAAAAATGAATTTCCTTCACCTTGGATACAGAGTTTGTCTCGAGACAGAATAGTGTCTTGAGATGAATGCTTTATTTTGTTAATACAGAACGCGACGTGAAGGCTGTAAATAAAGTGTAATAAATTGCAAAGATAACTACGCAGGAATTTTGCACTCTCACAGCATTTTAAAGCAGAAATATTTGCAGGTCTCCAAAAACGCAAACTCATAAAATATTTTTTGTTGAGCAAATCTGACGATACACAGTTTAATCTTTGAGTATTTAGCGGTGGAAAAACATCCCGTGTGAATGCATTTTTTATCATCATCTTGCTCATTTTGGCGATAATCGAAGTTTTTTAGTGTCTGGTTGCTAGTGTAACCGGTGACATGTTGTAATTTTTTGATACGGTCACGCGCACAGGAAAGCCACATCACAGAAAGCACCAGATTAGCATTTTCATTTTTATAATTTGGAATTACAGTATTTAGAAAACGATTTTGTGCCTGAGCGTTAAAAATGGTCAAATATTACAGATTGAACCTATTAAGACAAAGTAGACAACGGTCGTGTAATTGGTTAACAGGGAGCAAATTAATCTTTCAGTTTGACTGTAAATAGCAAAATTCTATTAAATAAAAAAGTATGTTTCTCTACTCCTGAAGCTACATTTATGTGGAACTTCACCTTTCACACTCCTCTGTGTTAGTGTTTTGCCAAACGCAATCATCAATCCAAAGTTTTGTCTAAAACACTAGATTATAATTTTTACTTTACCATTTTACACAATTTCCCCCGGTCTTGCAAAACAATATGAATTTGGCAAATAGAAGTGGACAGCTCCCCTTACGCTGCACTAAACCCTAACTATTCTTTTGGATGATGATATTGTGAATTTTTAATATCATTTGTCGACAATCCTTTAGCCACACAAGCGTAACATCTTGAATTATTGAAATAATGGAATTTGCCGTGTCTATGATGCCTTTGTATTGGACAGCATTCAGGTTTAATCTGAAGAAGAGTTTTAACCAAAAGCCTTTTCAGAGAAAGATGGCAAAGATGGGTTCACATGATTATACAAGGAAATGACTTTGACAGTAATTAATTACTAAACATACACTCATATGTTGGCAAGCCAAAGCTGGCCTATAAGAACATTCATTAACAATTTAAATCACTACTGTATGATTTTTAGAGAAGGTAAAGACCGCATGCATAATATAATTGCTGAGTAAGGGGGGTGTAAGAGGTGCTCCTCTCTTAACAACATTTAATGCCTTAGCATTACTCGACAACAGGTGGACTGTTAGCACACAAGCTGCTGCTGGTTTAGAAAAAATCCTTGTGTTTAATCTAATCGGCAAACTCTGTATGCTCGATAAATCCAGAGTGAACTCTTTTTTTGTGTGTGTCGATAGTGAGAATGACCTAGTGCATCCCATTTCTTAGTTCTATGTTATTTTCTTTGGTGTGCGTGTAGAATGACTATTTATATGAAAGTGAACTAATTGTTGCAGTAAAAGCCTTCTTTAGTATATAAGTAATCAATGGGAATAGTTTTGAAAGACTTTCAGTCAGTGCTACCTGTTGAACATTGGCAGTTTCAAATAAAACAATGAAATAATACAAAAAAGAATCATAACTGTTGTACATAACTGATTACAATGCCGTTTTTTACACTGCTTTATCATTAGGTGAGATTGGGGTATACAGCACCCCTCATGTCATAAGAATGTGTATATTCTATCAATATGAATTAAGACCCTAATCCTTCACATATGTGGGGCAAACACAGACATTACAGCTGTCAGTCAATCCTCAGAGAGGATTATGTAACTTTAAGGTGTGTAGTGACCCAGAGCATAAGCACATACCAGCCAACTCTGCCTGTCATTATGTGCCTGCACTGACATGGTTGTTTCACAACAAATCAAAATCGATTCTGTTTGTTGTGCAAGACTATATGATGAGCAATTAAAACTATTATGAAATATTACAAAAGAAAAAAAAATTCATTGTTTCAATTATTTCATGTTGAGTACTTTGGTCTTTTATAATTTAGTACACCAGAGTCTGTCTGTCATACTTTGTTTTGTTTGAAGTTGCCTGTCATCACACTGTTTTTAACTTGTTGGCTTCATAATGTACTAACTTGATGCTTTAGGAACACAAATATCTAATTTAAATTGTCAACAGGGATATTAGGCTGATATGAACATAAAGCTGAGCACTTAACGATTCACAAATGACACAAATATGGGGCTGAGTAATAGTAATTTGCCCATAGATTAACAATTGGGGGATTGGCGTGTTTGTTAATAAAAGCAGTTTTATTACAGGTTGGTGGGCTAAAAACAGTGTAGGTAAATAATGTGCAGTTACTAGAAAAGTTGACCCAATGTGGTCGCTTTTGTGATCAATGTCCACACAATTTAAACGTGATAAATACAAAATAAATAAGACATTTTATCTTTGTACACTCTGTCTGTTTTATTAGGGACTTTTTGTCTGCGCTGCGTCAAGATTGGCTCGTTACTCTTGCGATAGTTAAGTTTAGGTGTGTCTGTTTGTTTGTTCACGGCATTTCAGTGATGGATGTTATAATAACGGTGAATATAACGTTAGATTTGGAGATCGTTTGAAACTGATAGATGGTGCGGTCCCAATGCTAAAATATGCCGGACATGAACTGCACGCCGTAAGTGAAATTAAATCATATGTCTGTGTTTTGTTGGCAATCGGCGTCGTGCTGTAGTTCCGTCCCACTGCCTGCCTCCAGCAGCTCGTGTTTTTCCCGAAAAAATCGTAAAGCTGTATCTATCTTTTATAATTATGATCAAACTAAACACTCGCATACGATGTATGAAATAGGTACTCAAGATTAATATGAGATTGGCAGAAACTGCGTGTGATACCTGATCTTTAATTATGGGGCACAACCAAGGCCGGACTTACCATTGGCCTTGACTGGGCACCAGCCCAGGGGCCCCGCCCTTCAGGGGCCCCGCCTGCTCTCGTTCATTTGATTTGTTTAGTTATATGCCATTTTATTTTTCATTTAAACTTTGTGCATTGGCCTACCAATGTTCAATAGCACTGCCTTATGTAAGGAATGATGTCGTTTAATTGGCTAAACGTTCCGTCAGTCATGTTGGCGTTTCCTGGTTGGTTATTTTTGGATTCTATCCATCATGTTTACCTCAGTTGAAACCTGTCTGCTCATTAAGACGCTTGTTCTAATGGCTGACAAGCGCAATCGCAGTGCCGCGCTTAAAGAAAACCAAAAACTGAGAGACAAGAACGCAAAAGAACAGCATTTAGAAAATAATGATTCTTCAATGATCTCCCACCAGGCCGCCACCCTCCGGTTTTATTTCAGTTATTTGAAACTCGCGGACCGACAGGAGCCGGAACGCGTTCACTGGGTGGCTCTGTGGCTTGAGCCGCTGCCCATTTGCCCTCACAGGCTGGCGCCCTTTGGTAGACGAAGTAGAGTAGAGAGGATTCACATCCCCGCGAAAAACTTTCTCTGAATACACCGCTATATGATTCCACTCCGCGTTTTCCATTTGACGCTCGCTCCTCACAGTCTGTGGGCGCTCACTGAACACGACAGATCGGTTCAAAGACAGGTAGATGCCGTAGAGTCTACTAGCTGTTGTTGTTGTTACACTTTCTTGGCTTTAAAAAAAAACGTGTTATGAAAAGTGTTCTGCAGACATCTCTGAATAAAAACTAATATAGAGTTTATTTCTAATATTTCCCGTTCTGTGACCATAAGCGGTTCTTGTAAATAATATGCAAACACTGTTAAATCCATCCATGTAAATAAAAAATGAAAACGTTCTAATAACTAATAAACAAAGTTAAAACAACCGAACTACGGGATGCGTGAAGGGACAAACTGCTCGTGCTTTTCAGTTGTTTCATTTCTGACGTTGAGATATCTGGCAAAATGTAAATGCTAAATTAAGATGATACCTTGCAGATATACCATTCATGGATTCATGGCCTGTGAGCTGCATTAAACAGTCTCTTAGATTTACATTTAAGAATTTGACATGAAAATGATGTTATGTTAGTCATAAAGTAATTAAAAGATTTAACTAGACTTTACAAAACTATGGACCAATCTCATTATTATGAAACTATTTAAGCCACAATAAAAAGTTTCATCTCATTATATGAATACAATTTTAATGTGCATTTCAAACTCATAGATCTGTCATATGCTTTACTGATGGAATTGCAATAGAATACTAATATATTTTTAACACTTTACACCGTTGCATTTGTTAACATTAGTTAAGCATTAGATTACATGTCTGCATTTGTTAATCTTTATTTTCAGTATTTACTAATGTTTTTTTAAAACATTGAACATGCACCATGAACTAACATGAACAATTGTATTTGGCATTAACTAACAATAAACAAGATTAATACATGCTGACTGTATTGTTCATTGTTGGTTTCATGTTAATGCAGGGGTTCACAAATTTTAGATCTGAGACGTATAATCTCTCAAGATCCTCCAGAAATACAGGCAAAACACACACATTTGTTCCTTTTTAGTAGTTTTCTTATTATGAATCAATAAATTTAATTTGAATATACATAATGGTAGGGCTGTATGATTATGTCAAAAACTGTAGTCCCCTTGATATTGTAATGTTGATTATTAATGTTGATTGGATTTTACATTTAAGTATGTTTGAAACTTCCTACACGCTATAAATGCACCACTTGTGGCTCCCACTGTCAAAACAAGCATTATAAACGTGTAAACCAATGAACAAGTGTCATTGTTGGTCATTGGAGAAAAAAACATTTACTAATGCTAACAAACATATGATTTTAAATAGTACATCCTCCTAAGTCCGGTCCTGGGCACAACCCTACATGTCACCAACAATCCGAGAAAGTGTATTAAATAAAACATCAGTCATGTTAAACAGACACACTGTCCCAAAATGCACACAAACCTTGCACCATGTACAGCCAGATGTTAGTACATTTATGTGCGCTGCTCTCTCTTTAATTGTCTATTTGCTGGACCGCTCATTGGAGCTGAATGTTCCATACAAGAGAGCGGCTCACCCCGAGCGGGAAGAGTAACTCAGTGTCTATTTGCTGCCAGTCCACGGGCTGTGTACCTTTCACCATGTGCATTAGGACCAATGGGCCGCCTTGTCCTGCGGCTCTCCTTTTTTAACAAACCACTTAACTCGCAACATCACTAATAGTCTCTTTTTTCTCCCTTTAAGAAGTATTTTAGTCTGTTTCTGTGAGCCTGTTTCTTTTTTTATTTCCCGTGTCAGCTCACATATCCTAAAAGGCAGATTCGAAAGCTCCTGTTGCATTATTGATAAGATTTTGTCACAAAGCATTGATTGCACTTTGAGTTATCCTGCCAGCCCCGTTTCTCTTGAATACCTTCTTCGGGGTTTTTGAAAGCTGCAGTGGAGGAAAAAGAGAGACAGAGACGTTGGCCTCTTTAAGAAGCTTAACATTTTTGTAAGGTTTTTTATTGTATCAGGAGGAATATGTCATGGAACAAAAGATCAGTGCCAAAGCTTTAACTTAAACAAAAAGAGCAAACATTTATCTTGCAAAAATTATAAAATAATAATAATAATAAAAGACAGCTCAGATTGAAAGACATGAGAAAACACATGCACATAGAGAGAAATGCACCACAATCACATACTATGGATGTGTTCAACAAACACTTAAAGTGTCAGGTGCGCTTAAATAGTAAAAGCAGTTAAAAAGAAAAAAAAAACTTGTTACTTTTCCTCAGTTTGCAGCTCTGAATATTTACTTTGTACTGTGAGTTTCTGCTTTTGAGGCTGTTACTTACAGTAAGCTGCATGGCAGACCATGCACGGTTCATGTATAGTGGCGAAAATAAGCTATAACTGACATTTACAGTAAGCCGCCAACGTGGCAGGTGAAGCGTAAAGCGCACATCTCTGTCACGCATCAGTGTCACCGCTGTCACACACTGTGTACTCTGAGGTTTCTCTGCACATGTTCAGTAAAACTCCATCAATACGCAAACCTCTCTGTGGACGAACGAGACGTTGATCTGTCCACTTAACTTGTTTCCGGTTTCCTTATGGCAGCACACAGATGGGTGTGAAATGAACATCTTGTAAGAAAGCATGGATAAAATTATGTTGTCAGAAGCTGTATATATTTTGATAAAAGCTCATTTTTTGTTTAGGAATGTATTTGAGATTTGTGACATACAGTGGCTTGCAAAAGTATTCATCCCCCTTCATTTTATTCACATTTTGTTATGCTGCTGCCTTATCTTAAACTACTTTAAATGATTATTTTTTTTAGATTAATCTACACTCCATGCACAATAATGACAAAACGAAAAACTGATTTTTGACGGCTTTGCAAATTTATTAAAAATAAAAAACAAAAATAAGTACATTGCATAAGTATTCATACCCTCAACTCAGAAAATGGTTATAGCGCCTCAGACTCAAATCTTTTTGGGTATGATGTGAAAAGCTTTACACATCTGCATTTGGCAATTTTCTGTCATTCTTCTCCTCAGATCCTCTCAAACTCTTGTCAGGTTGGATGGAGATCATCAGTAGACAGACATTTTCAGGTTTCTACAGAGATGTTCAGTTGGGTTCAAGCACTAGCTGGGCCACTCAAGGACATAGACAGAGTTGTCCATAAGCCACTCTTGCATTGTTTTAGTTGTGTGCTTAGGATCATTGTCATGTTGGAGAATTAACCTTCTGCCCTTTCCGAGGTTCTGAATGTTCTGGGCTAGGTTTTTATGATCATTATGTCCGTATTTTGTGTACAGTCCCTGAAGCTGAAAAACACCCCCACATCATGATGCTGTTTCCACTACACTTTACTGTTAAGACGGTATTGTACAGGTGTTGAGCAGTGCTTGTTTTTCTCCAGACATGATGCATGAATCTGAGATTCATCAGACCAGAATATCTTGTTTCTGACAGTTTGAAAGATTCGTTGAAGTACGTTTTTGCATATTTCAAGTTTCCATGTGTCTTCACTGAGCAAAGGCTTGAGTCTGGCCACTAAGCCATAAAGCCCAGATTGGTGGAGTGTTGCAGTGATGTTTGTCCTTCTGTAAGTTTCTCCCATCTCCATATATGATCATGGAGCTCAACCAGAGTAATCATCAGCTTCTTGGTCACCGCTCTAACCAAGACCCTTCTCCATCGATGGCTCAGTTTGGACAGGAGGTCAGCTCAAGTAAGAGATCTGGTGGTTCCAAACCTCTTTCATTGAGGATAAATGGAGGCTACATGCTTCTGTGAACCTTCAATACAGCAGATTTTTTTCAGAAGTCTTCCCCAGATCTGTGCCTTGATACAATCCTGTCTCAAAGCTCTACTGGCAGTTCTTTTGACCTCATGTCTTGGTTTTTACTTTGATATGCATTTTCAGCCGTTGCACCCTTTATAGAGAGGTATGTGCCGCTCCAAATCATACTTATTCAATTGAATTTGGCACAGGTTAACGCCACTCGAAGTGTATAAACATTAACAAGCAAAACTAATGCTTCTGAGCTAAATTTCAAGTGTCCCAGAAAAGGGTATGAATACTTATGGAATGTACTTATTTTTGTTTTTTATTTTTAATAAATTTGCAAAGCCGTCAAAAATCAGTTTTTTGTTTTGTCATTATTGTGCATGGAGTGTAGATTAATCTAAAAAAAATAATCATTTAAAGTAGTTTAAGATAAGGCAGCAGCATAACAAAATATGAATAAAATGAAGGGGGATGAATACTTTTGCAAGCTACTGTATTTTGACATATTTTTTTGGTTTCTCAGTTATGCAACTGCTTCATTGAGAGGCTGATGCCAAATCATACAGTGAACAGTAAAATGTGCACGTACCTGCATGAGAGGATTATAGTTGGAGTCACTCTCTTAAATGCAGTCAAGCACATTAAAAATTTTTTTTTCTGTTATTGCTGTAATAACAGGGTAAACGCTATATTTATGACTAAGAACTCAATGTAAGATCCATAGATACAGTATATCGTCGCTGTCGGGCAGAATCCTCGCATCTCCAAAACCATTATTTTTCAGGAAATTAAAAAAACTGCATATTTTTTTAGTTATTAAACATTGTATCGTTAAAGTTGGTATTATACCTTATATTGCTATCATATACTGTTGTGTACCAACATTTACACAACATTTCCCCAAAACCATGTTTAATCGGAGATACAAGGATTATGATTTGGGAGCAGGGAGATACGAGATTACGCTGTCATTGATAAGAATGGTACGGACACAGACGTCGCTGCTGCCAGCAGTGTTCATCAAAGTCTGCGGTCACGTTGAGCCTTTTGACAAGAGAAGAGGCTTTAAGAGCTAATGAAAGCTAATGATTGTGGTTACATACATCTTCCTAAACTCTATTTTAAACGTTAGAGCTATGGGTGATGCAATACCAAAATAAAACGTTAAACAGGCTGTCTAATATAGGCGGAAATTAATCTGCACGCAAATAAAGTCGGCGGTCGCGTTGAGCCTCTTGTCAAGAGAAAAGGCTTCAATCGTTAACCAAAGCTAACGACTGTGGTTACATACATCTTCCTAAACTCTATTTTAAAGGTTTAAGAACTATAAGTGATGTAATACAAAAAACGATGAGCTGACTAGGCTGTCTAATAGGCAGAAATTAGCCGAATCTGCTCGCAAACTTACCTTCGTGGCTTCCTTCTGCACAGAAGCATTACAGCTATCGATTTTTAACAAAACAGGCCCACTCAAATGTATCTAACCTAACTATTTTCACTCGTTATTGTCTAAAAAACTTTCAATCAGGAGACGTAATGCCGAGAAGCTCCCGCTGAGTGAAGAAGAGGTGGAGTTACGAGACTCCTCAGGCAGTTTAAGTGTCCAATGGAGTTAAGAGATTTGCTCTCAAGCTATTTTCAACACTTTAGATTGATTAATAATTTGTAAAAATAACAGACCCACATGGGGACTGACCAATAGCATCAATTTGTGAAAAAATATGAAATTGACCAAATTTGGACATAGGAGGTTTACGCCCGACAGCGACGATATACTAGAGATGCCCGATGATCAGGGCCGATATATCCTGTCAATCAAAAGAGGACAGGAAAATGCAATGAATTTGTGCTCTGTACAGTATATAGAAAATGTTAAGAAACATCACCAGTTTGATGTTCAATATTATTACTCATTATATGAATTAATAACATTCAGAAAGTTACGAAAAATTTATTTAATCTTCAGAATCAGTATTGGTATCGACAGATATCACTCTGAATAGCTATGAGTATCGGTGGAGACATTTAGTATCAGTGCATCTGTAATATTATACTATAAAAACTTGAATTCAACAAAGATTTATAGAGAGTCTTTTTCACAGTCTCGTCTGTCCCCATGCCTGTTTTCCCCAGTTTTCCCCCTTGGACTACACCTCCCACGATCCTCCAGGCTCCATCACCTGTCCCTCGCCTGTCATCAGAACACCTGCCAGCAATCCCCTCATCACCCGGACACTTTATATACTCAGCCTGTCCCTTTGTTCTTTGTCCTGTCTTAAATGTAAAAGTGAATGTTATACCCTCCTGTTAACTATCATTTAAGTGGTTTTGTTTGGTTCTCACTGCATTCTGTGTGCCCCATTGGGGGAGCCCTATTTTTTTTAACGGGATTTTCTTTACTGTGAATGTAACCTTGTCTTTTCAATTTTGCCTGGATGAACAAATACTTTTCAACTACAAAATAAGTAAATTATGACAGCATTTTATTATATCAGTTCATGTGGATCTTTTGTTTAAGCTGTTTATTTAAAATCAGGTTTGTTCTAATTTTGTTTGCCAAATAGCACTCAGTAGTGTATATGTTTTGTTGTTGGCAGCCTGAGGTATTATGTCGTAGGTATTATGTGTTGCTGTCCATTATGTGTATGTGAGATGCTGCACAAAAAGGATATTAAATCACAGGCGATATGAAGAGGAGATGAAAGGTGCTGATCTTGATGGAGACCAGCTTTTGTGGCTGCATTGATCTAAGTATTGATGTAGTCCATCCACAGTGCAGCTTCTGTGCTACATACAATCAGTCTATTGTTAGTATTTGAAACAGAATATTGAGTGTGCGTGTTTGCTGTAATATAGTTCATGTTGGCTACGAGAGCAGGCAAACATAAAACATTTATTCAGCAGCTGTGTGGAAACTTTGTTTTTCTCTTTGTGTTCCACATGTCATGAACTTCATCAGACTTTATGGCTGCTCTTCAATCTGTGAATGGCATTCCACACGACCAGAGGAACACGGTTTGGAATGCATCTAAGAACAAAGTGTTTTTCCTCGAGGGGTCCCGAGGGAACAGTCACAGAGAAATCACATAGATCTTGTCAATAGTGACTGTTGGAAACGAGGCACACCAGCCATACATCAAACATCTGGCAAAGAGCAGTTCAGTGCTCCGGAGAGAGAGAGCGTATTAGTTCGCTGAGTGAAAAGGAAACGACGGTCTTAAATGAAATATGGAGAATAAGAAAGAATCCCAGGGGACTCTGGTCATTTCAGTTTCAGTGGAGTAAAACTAAAGTATGTTGAGGAATAAAGACAGCGTGCAATTACCTTGAAACAGAACAGTTTTTAAAGGGGTGATATGACAAGGCTAAAACAAATATTATCGTTTGTTTTAGAATAATGCAATGTGTATACACGATTTAAGGTTAAAAAGGCTGTATTTTCCATATACCGTGCATGTTTGTATCTCCTCTTTGCCCCCACCTCTCTGAAACGCGCAGATTTTTTTACAAAGGTCATCGCTCTGAAAAGCGAGGTGTGCTATGATTGGCCAGTTAACCAGTGCGTAGTGATTGGTCAAATACTGCAAGCGTGTGATGGAAATTTAAAGCCTCTTACCAGGTTCCAAAGCAATTGTACTGACAGGTACGCCCACCTTACTAGCGTATACATTTTGGTGGTCTTCATACGTCAACTCATACCACGAACTGACGTAGATTTGTGGGGGTGTGGTTACACGAGGCGTTTCAGGCAGGTCTGGGTGAGCATTCGCTTTTAGATAGAATGCATCTTTTGTTCCGACACTTTAATTTTTGCAATTTTACGTGTCTAATACATGCATGGGCAACTTATAACACACCAAAGACACAGAAAAACACTTATTCGCACCATATGCCCCCTTTAACATTTCGAAGAAGACTAAGACTGTCCTCCTAAAAAAATCCTATGTCTATAACCTTGTGGACAACAAATGATCACACATTGTCCTGACCTTGTGCTTTGCATTGTTTGTGTGTGGCTGTGTGTAAACTGGATAAATTGTTTTGACAGAGAAACAAAACCCAGGAAAACAGCAGGCTTACACACTGAAATACTTCACTGTTAAATGAAACTCATGTCATTGGCACAAGTGAAGCATTAAATCCAACAATCATCATGTCTTCTTAAGGAAAAGAAGAAATGAGCATTGCTTTCTTTCACATAACCACACACATAGCTCTCAAAAGGTAACATGCTGTTGGGAACTTTCACATCTGTTTAGCACTGAAACCAGGATTTTTTGAAATTTCAATAAGCACAGACACCACAGGGTGGATCAGGAAAATAGGCCAGTTTTCTAAATTTGGCATATTTCTAAATTTGAAACGAGTCGTTGAAAATGTTGCAGCTATTAACATTTTCAACCTGGCTGAAATTACATTGAAGGCCTCTTCACACCAGATTATAATTATCTGCTTGTTAAGTGATGATGTAAGCAATGCTGTTTCTGGGTTCAAGCCTCTGCTTGTTTCAAGTGAGACAGCCATTCAAAAATTATCAGTTTGTTTTCTTTTATTGATTCCGCAGCAAGAAAGACAAGGATATAAGAATGCATCAAGATTTATAAAAAACAAGTATCGCAACGCAACATGGCACAAAGGCTTGGGTGTGTAGCCACACTGACTGTAAAACTGTAGTACAATAACAAGCAAACTATTTATTTATATATAAAATATTTTTAATAGTTGAAATAAAGACTCAGAGCTTTCAATTGGACTTCCATCTGCTCCAATTTGTGCTGGAAACCCTCAGGCGATCAAGGACACAGATCAACGTCAAGTTATGTGGACTGGTTTCCTGCTTTATTTTGACGGTATTTAACCCTGTATTTACCCTGTCATATATTCATAGTTTTTGAGTATTTGTTGGGTGACCAAACATGCCATTTTTCCTGGACACGTTCTGGCCAGGGTTTGGCTGCGTCCTCCTGAGGTTACATTTTTCGGCCACATAAGTAATCGCGGTTGTCTCATTTGAGTAAAAAAACAAAATGAACATGTATTTCTCTTAAGAGAATTGTTTCATTCTTAGATTGAAATGTAACATTTGCTTTCCTGAAATAAAACCTAAAGTAATAAACCTTGATGATGTATGAGCCACAACTATAGAAACCCTGGCCAGGACGTGTCCGGGGAAAATGGCACGTAAGGTCATTTGTATGTCACGGTTCTGCCTTCTTGTTTCTGAACTTCTAGTCGTGTGGCAGGATCGGGACAGAGCCCTTAGGTTTTTTGTGAGAAAGCCATGAGTTGTTTGTTTTTTACATCTCATGTGCTTTCTCGTGTCTTGTCATTGGCCCGCCCCTCTCGTTTCATGTATTGCTTCCCTGTCGTGTCTAATGTTTCCCACCTGCCCTGTTTCCCACCAGCAGCCGGCTGCTGCACCGGCTGGACAGGACAGGGCACCGGACATATCTTGATTGTTTCAATTGGACATGGTGGTTACTAGAAATGTGTTTATTTATGTTTGCTAGAGGTTTTGCTTTTGTGGGGCGAATGTATAGTACTGTAATACCCTCTCTAAGCAATGGAAGTCATCTCTACCAATTTTGTGATCACACGCTTTCATGGGTTTGATGTGCATGGATGAGTGTTTAAAATGGGTGAGGGAAGATTCTTCGATCACTTCCAGTTTTGAAGCAATTTAACAAAAATCAAGCAATCTGTTCACAGCGTGTTTGTATTATCTGGAGCATTTATGATTTGGAGCATTTATGATGAAGAAGCTTCAACTGGCAGAATACGTGGCAGTTTGTACCATAAAAAACTGTTTAGAAAGATGGTAGTTACTTATGGTAGATGAGTTGTTGTACATTGTGTATGTACAGTAACTGAAACTGAAAATGTAAAACCTCCCTGAACTCTTGAGTCATAAAATATCTGATACAGGGTGGATAAAGGCCAGTCAGTCAAGCAATCTCAATGGCAACCTTTCCTCTCACAGGAAATCAATATATTTTATTCGGAACAACACGATTTATTTTATGGGCTGCATCACCAAGCATCCAAATCATTGTGTTGATTGTATTACAAACACATGCAATTGACACCTTGGGATTAATCCACCATCATCAATATCTTTTTCAATATCTTTTCTTTGTGTTGTATAGAGAAAACTCCCAAAATTAATCAAATAATTTAAATTCTATGTTAAATTTGCACTTTCTCTGTATACACCGTAGTTTAATTCTTATATACATCTATTTGTTTATTTTTTGATACGGTGGTGATAAATTGGTTACCAGGCAACAATGCGATATCTCCAAACTAAGTTTCATTCAGGCTGGCTTGACAGGATTTATCATTTACATGACTACCAGATGTCACAGTAATACTTGTCCTATAATGACAAACTGAAGCTGACAGTCCCAAAATGAGAGTGTGTGGATAGTGTAGCAACACATTCCCATACACGTTACCTTACGTGTTCCCTTTAAAAAACAACCAGCACTTTAACAGGAGAAGACATATTAGCTTGTACAGCACACTTCAGTCTGATGGCCAGTCTGTGCCCGTCAGCTAAACAACGCAAGGTCCATCAGTGTTTCGCACAACATGCGACACAAAAATGACAGTGGACAATGTTAATAGATGGTGAAACACTGCAAAGCGAAGGAGCCAAATTGTGGCCAGTCTCCTCGCATTAGCAAACAAGACAACACAGCGAGCACCGCGGTGACAGGACAGGTCACCCAGATCCAACAGTTTTCCTGTGGAGTGGGGGTGGCTGTTTTGTCCCACAGCAATGACAGCCCAATGAGACTGAGGCCTAGAGGGGGGACAACACAACTGCAGCTAGTTCTACTCATATTAACTGGATGCATTTTACAGACATGCTAAGCAGAATGAGATGGAAAATAAGCAAAGCAGCTGTTATATGGTTATATGGTCGTATAGTTATTATGATGCATGCTGATTTGATGCAATAAGCAGCTGGTTGTGTAGGTGTAAATTTATTGTAATGCATGTTTATTGAATGCAATAAGCATCTGGTTGTAGTTTTTTTTAATATGCAGCTGGTTGTATGGCTGTATAATTATTGTGATGCATGTTCATCTAATGCAATAAGCATCTGGTTTTGAGTTTGTATAGCTATTGGGGTGCATGTCGATTTAATGCAATAAGAAACTAATGAGTCATGACCAAATGGGAGATATTTTTAACACTGAATAATAAGTAATGTTTGTATATTTTGTATGATATGTCATTTAACAATGTTAACAC
Source organism: Triplophysa rosa (assembly GCF_024868665.1). NCBI lineage: Eukaryota > Metazoa > Chordata > Actinopteri > Cypriniformes > Nemacheilidae > Triplophysa > Triplophysa rosa. The sequence goes on along the minus strand of NC_079893.1, from coordinate 21,710,836 downwards.
AAACTACAAGATGTGAGATATGAGATTATCAATAAGCAACTGACATATTCCTAATTTTTGGTATTTATAGTTATAACTGAGACTAAATGTGAAGTGAACCGCGTGTGGCGTGTAAAGGTTTTTGATTAAGTCAGAGCCGTCACTGTAAAGGTGAAGCTATAATTCTTCTGTAATTGCTGGACTGTGAACTGATGCTTTCAGTTAATTTATCTCAGCTGTCCTGCTATCAATGGGTTTCTCCCTCTATCTGTCACATTCATTCTTGCTCTCTCCAAAACGACTTGTGTCTTCTACTGTGCTTTTCTCTCATTTGTGGTCAAATGAAGACATCTAAAGTACTGCTCTGTCTTATCTGTCATTCTTATCCTTCCTTTTATCTCTTTTCGCCTCTCTCTCATTTTTGGTCTTGTCTTCTTTCAAAGTTTTATTTTTACAAATATCTGTAAAATTTAACCTCAGGGTAAAATTTTAACCATAATTTTGACATCTGAGGCAAAATACAAGGATTGTAAAAGATTTCTGTTGTCATTGGGAAAATGGTCAGTCTCTCATTGCTTAGCGTGATGTTCACCAATGACCAATTTATTGACTTTGCCATGAATCTTAGCCTTTAAAGCTCTGGCAGATTTGAGAAGCGAATGTGTGAGAGTAGGCCTTTATACTGTCAACTGTCAGTTAACTGTAACCATACAGTATATTATTTTATTTCTCGTTACTGATTCTTCAGTGCACGGAGTTAGAATTCATTCACACATCTTCTAAATCCACTTCGATCGACTCGAGAGTGTGTCTACCTCGCTCTGTTGACCACCATTGATGACTCTTTGGCCTATGGTTTCCATGGCAACTGTCTCTAGTCCTCCTTCGGTATTAGTGGGATGGAAGTGGGGGAGTGTCAAGGACAATATATCTGGGGCTGGAGGAAACCAGTAAGACATCTGAACCCAGAGGTGATTTCTTCACGGGTTTGGGAAAGCAAATCCATAGCTTAAAGCTTTCTCTGGCAGCAGTGTTTCTTCCTGTCCCTTAGATCAGGACTTCAGAGAAAATGTTTTGAGAAAAAAGAAGAGAGAGGAAGAAAGAGAATGTTGCCTGATGCTTGGATCTCTCTGCTGAGAAAGAGCTTATTAATTGGAGGTTCACGGTTAACCTGCTGTTCTTGGGAACAAAGGTGCGAGGTGCACTGTCGACTCGCTAGAACAATTCTGCACAGTCAGGCAGGGCCCACAGCAGAGACACAATGCTCAAAGCCTAAAGCTTTTCCTCAAACGCTGCTGTCAGTTTCTAAGGCAGAATCAGTGATGAGTTTATGTTAATCTACCATTTGTGCTGTCGCAGGTTCAACCCGTAACCGTCTCAATATTTCACACACTGAAAGCACTGAACCAGCTCTAACAACTGTATTTACAGGGGTGGTTTCCCGGACAAGGCTTAAGCCTAGTTCAAGACTAACTTAAATGTTAGAGGTGTCTTAATCGAAAACAGTTTGCACTCACATATCTTAAAATATATCAGTGTGATTGTTTTGTCTCAAGATGCCCACCAGTAATGGTTTTTGTAAAGTATATTTTTAAAAACGACTTAAATATCCTAATTTAACCAAGTCCTGTCTTAAACTAATCCCTGTCCGGCAAACCGCCCCACAAAGTTTAGTGAAAACAAATCATTTAATGACAAAATCTGATGAGAAAGCCACAGTGTATTGAACTCTGCCTCGGAAAGATGCTCAATGTGGGCTTTCTACTTATGGCCGACTGAGATCCTTCTTTGTGGTTGGCTATTGATAGGGTAGAAGGCAATTCAAATTCATCCTCTGTGTTACTGAAGCTAAGTGTAGAGAAACACTCGGGCTGCATTCACTTGTGATTTTCTTTAATCTGGTTTGATTTTCTTTTGTTTCAGACCTTTGAAACAAAGACAACAGAAAGCCACATAAAATGAGGGAACATGATAATAACTGGCAACAGAAGAATGGTTCTGTGAAAAGTGTCTAGGAAAGCCGATCCATGCTGAGCAAAGCAGCCTTAGAGTTGTATTTGTGTGCTCCTGTCAATTCGGAGAATGGAGCAAGTGTCAGTAATGCTATGATTCTGCATCATGTGCCCCGAAATCTCTGACCTTGGACCTATGCTTAGCAAAAACCATGAGATGATAATGATGGTGTGTTTCATCAGAAGTCATACTGTCATACTGCTTGAGAGAAGAGAGGAGGAATGTCACAGATCAAACTAGATGTAACAGCTCTTCATGCTCAGTTCACTGCCCTGTCAGTTTGTTAGATCTGACATCTACAATAAAACTCATAATTAAACAATTAATAACATTTGAAAACCATCCACAGAGTGAGCAGCAGTACAGATTTTTTATTTTTTAAATACAGTATATTCTTTTTGATCTATTTAGCATAGCCACATTTAGTTGGAAAAATGCACATAGCTACAGTGTAGATTATTTTGTGACATCTCTCTCCTGATTATTTAAACAAAAAGATAAATAAAATGCCCACACATTCCTAGAAATACATCAAAATGATGTAGGCAAACAATTCAGTGAATTAAAATTTTGTAGGTGTCAGGGAAATTGGCAGAAGAACCCAAGCGCAGGCAGGCAGTGAAGGGGTTAACAGATATTTATTTTTAAACAAAACCGAACAAAAACACCCACAATGGGGGAAAACAGAACTAAGAACTATAAATAAAACAAAAGACTTCCCACGAGGGGGCAAAATGAAAACAAGACAAATAAACTAAACTCAAAGACACGACCAAACGTCTTAAATCATAAAAGGCACAAAACTCACAAAACACGAACAGGCAAGGAACAGGAACATGGGTAAGCACACGAACACTAACACTAACACAATCAGCACAACGCAGTACACGCAATACAAGAGCACAGGACAAAGAAACAAGAGGGTATATATATAGGGAAGACAAACGAGGGATAACGACATGGGGCAGGTGTGGGACATTAAACACTCAGGGAAAGATAACGAGGAAACGAGAGGAATGGGGCCAATGACAAGACACTGGAGAGAACGTATATTATTGTCAAACGGACAATAATATGTTTCTCTCCACACATAACCAAAGACTTTGCCATGGCTCTGCTACAGGACCAAGAAAAACATGACTAAGGAAGCAGAGCCATGACAGAAGCCCCCCCTTTAATGAGCACCTCCAGGTCCCAGTCCCAGTCCCCGGCTGCGCTCGAGGGCGCTGAGTCCTGGGGGACTTAGGAGGAGTCCCGGGGGCAACAGTCTTTGGCCCTGGGAGTCTCCCAGGGACCGGCTGGACAGGGCTTGACGCCGGCTGGAAGGCCGGCTGGACAGGGCTTGACGCCGGCTGGAAGGCCGGCTGGACAGGGCTTGACGCCGGCTGGAAGGCCGGCTGGACAGGGCTTGACGTAAAAGATTTCTGTTGTCATTGGGAAAATGGTCAGTCTCTCATTGCTTAGCGTGATGTTCACCAATGACCAATTTATTGACTTTGCCATGAATCTTAGCCTTTAAAGCTCTGGCAGATTTGAGAAGCGAATGTGTGAGAGTAGGCCTTTATACTGTCAACTGTCAGTTAACTGTAACCATACAGTATATTATTTTATTTCTCGTTACTGATTCTTCAGTGCACGGAGTTAGAATTCATTCACACATCTTCTAAATCCACTTCGATCGACTCGAGAGTGTGTCTACCTCGCTCTGTTGACCACCATTGATGACTCTTTGGCCTATGGTTTCCATGGCAACTGTCTCTAGTCCTCCTTCGGTATTAGTGGGATGGAAGTGGGGGAGTGTCAAGGACAATTGTGAGAAAGCCATGAGTTGTTTGTTTTTTACATCTCATGTGCTTTCTCGTGTCTTGTCATTGGCCCGCCCCTCTCGTTTCATGTATTGCTTCCCTGTCGTGTCTAATGTTTCCCACCTGCCCTGTTTCCCACCAGCAGCCGGCTGCTGCACCGGCTGGACAGGACAGGGCACCGGACATATCTTGATTGTTTCAATTGGACATGGTGGTTACTAGAAATGTGTTTATTTATGTTTGCTAGAGGTTTTGCTTTTGTGGGGCGAATGTATAGTACTGTAATACCCTCTCTAAGCAATGGAAGTCATCTCTACCAATTTTGTGATCACACGCTTTCATGGGTTTGATGTGCATGGATGAGTGTTTAAAATGGGTGAGGGAAGATTCTTCGATCACTTCCAGTTTTGAAGCAATTTAACAAAAATCAAGCAATCTGTTCACAGCGTGTTTGTATTATCTGGAGCATTTATGATTTGGAGCATTTATGATGAAGAAGCTTCAACTGGCAGAATACGTGGCAGTTTGTACCATAAAAAACTGTTTAGAAAGATGGTAGTTACTTATGGTAGATGAGTTGTTGTACATTGTGTATGTACAGTAACTGAAACTGAAAATGTAAAACCTCCCTGAACTCTTGAGTCATAAAATATCTGATACAGGGTGGATAAAGGCCAGTCAGTCAAGCAATCTCAATGGCAACCTTTCCTCTCACAGGAAATCAATATATTTTATTCGGAACAACACGATTTATTTTATGGGCTGCATCACCAAGCATCCAAATCATTGTGTTGATTGTATTACAAACACATGCAATTGACACCTTGGGATTAATCCACCATCATCAATATCTTTTTCAATATCTTTTCTTTGTGTTGTATAGAGAAAACTCCCAAAATTAATCAAATAATTTAAATTCTATGTTAAATTTGCACTTTCTCTGTATACACCGTAGTTTAATTCTTATATACATCTATTTGTTTATTTTTTGATACGGTGGTGATAAATTGGTTACCAGGCAACAATGCGATATCTCCAAACTAAGTTTCATTCAGGCTGGCTTGACAGGATTTATCATTTACATGACTACCAGATGTCACAGTAATACTTGTCCTATAATGACAAACTGAAGCTGACAGTCCCAAAATGAGAGTGTGTGGATAGTGTAGCAACACATTCCCATACACGTTACCTTACGTGTTCCCTTTAAAAAACAACCAGCACTTTAACAGGAGAAGACATATTAGCTTGTACAGCACACTTCAGTCTGATGGCCAGTCTGTGCCCGTCAGCTAAACAACGCAAGGTCCATCAGTGTTTCGCACAACATGCGACACAAAAATGACAGTGGACAATGTTAATAGATGGTGAAACACTGCAAAGCGAAGGAGCCAAATTGTGGCCAGTCTCCTCGCATTAGCAAACAAGACAACACAGCGAGCACCGCGGTGACAGGACAGGTCACCCAGATCCAACAGTTTTCCTGTGGAGTGGGGGTGGCTGTTTTGTCCCACAGCAATGACAGCCCAATGAGACTGAGGCCTAGAGGGGGGACAACACAACTGCAGCTAGTTCTACTCATATTAACTGGATGCATTTTACAGACATGCTAAGCAGAATGAGATGGAAAATAAGCAAAGCAGCTGTTATATGGTTATATGGTCGTATAGTTATTATGATGCATGCTGATTTGATGCAATAAGCAGCTGGTTGTGTAGGTGTAAATTTATTGTAATGCATGTTTATTGAATGCAATAAGCATCTGGTTGTAGTTTTTTTTAATATGCAGCTGGTTGTATGGCTGTATAATTATTGTGATGCATGTTCATCTAATGCAATAAGCATCTGGTTTTGAGTTTGTATAGCTATTGGGGTGCATGTCGATTTAATGCAATAAGAAACTAATGAGTCATGACCAAATGGGAGATATTTTTAACACTGAATAATAAGTAATGTTTTTATATTTTGTATGATATGTCATTTAACAATGTTAACACAAACTACAAGATGTGAGATATGAGATTATCAATAAGCAACTGACATATTCCTAATTTTTGGTATTTATAGTTATAACTGAGACTAAATGTGAAGTGAACCGCGTGTGGCGTGTAAAGGTTTTTGATTAAGTCAGAGCCGTCACTGTAAAGGTGAAGCTATAATTCTTCTGTAATTGCTGGACTGTGAACTGATGCTTTCAGTTAATTTATCTCAGCTGTCCTGCTATCAATGGGTTTCTCCCTCTATCTGTCACATTCATTCTTGCTCTCTCCAAAACGACTTGTGTCTTCTACTGTGCTTTTCTCTCATTTGTGGTCAAATGAAGACATCTAAAGTACTGCTCTGTCTTATCTGTCATTCTTATCCTTCCTTTTATCTCTTTTCGCCTCTCTCTCATTTTTGGTCTTGTCTTCTTTCAAAGTTTTATTTTTACAAATATCTGTAAAATTTAACCTCAGGGTAAAATTTTAACCATAATTTTGACATCTGAGGCAAAATACAAGGATTGTAAAAGATTTCTGTTGTCATTGGGAAAATGGTCAGTCTCTCATTGCTTAGCGTGATGTTCACCAATGACCAATTTATTGACTTTGCCATGAATCTTAGCCTTTAAAGCTCTGGCAGATTTGAGAAGCGAATGTGTGAGAGTAGGCCTTTATACTGTCAACTGTCAGTTAACTGTAACCATACAGTATATTATTTTATTTCTCGTTACTGATTCTTCAGTGCACGGAGTTAGAATTCATTCACACATCTTCTAAATCCACTTCGATCGACTCGAGAGTGTGTCTACCTCGCTCTGTTGACCACCATTGATGACTCTTTGGCCTATGGTTTCCATGGCAACTGTCTCTAGTCCTCCTTCGGTATTAGTGGGATGGAAGTGGGGGAGTGTCAAGGACAATATATCTGGGGCTGGAGGAAACCAGTAAGACATCTGAACCCAGAGGTGATTTCTTCACGGGTTTGGGAAAGCAAATCCATAGCTTAAAGCTTTCTCTGGCAGCAGTGTTTCTTCCTGTCCCTTAGATCAGGACTTCAGAGAAAATGTTTTGAGAAAAAAGAAGAGAGAGGAAGAAAGAGAATGTTGCCTGATGCTTGGATCTCTCTGCTGAGAAAGAGCTTATTAATTGGAGGTTCACGGTTAACCTGCTGTTCTTGGGAACAAAGGTGCGAGGTGCACTGTCGACTCGCTAGAACAATTCTGCACAGTCAGGCAGGGCCCACAGCAGAGACACAATGCTCAAAGCCTAAAGCTTTTCCTCAAACGCTGCTGTCAGTTTCTAAGGCAGAATCAGTGATGAGTTTATGTTAATCTACCATTTGTGCTGTCGCAGGTTCAACCCGTAACCGTCTCAATATTTCACACACTGAAAGCACTGAACCAGCTCTAACAACTGTATTTACAGGGGTGGTTTCCCGGACAAGGCTTAAGCCTAGTTCAAGACTAACTTAAATGTTAGAGGTGTCTTAATCGAAAACAGTTTGCACTCACATATCTTAAAATATATCAGTGTGATTGTTTTGTCTCAAGATGCCCACCAGTAATGGTTTTTGTAAAGTATATTTTTAAAAACGACTTAAATATCCTAATTTAACCAAGTCCTGTCTTAAACTAATCCCTGTCCGGCAAACCGCCCCACAAAGTTTAGTGAAAACAAATCATTTAATGACAAAATCTGATGAGAAAGCCACAGTGTATTGAACTCTGCCTCGGAAAGATGCTCAATGTGGGCTTTCTACTTATGGCCGACTGAGATCCTTCTTTGTGGTTGGCTATTGATAGGGTAGAAGGCAATTCAAATTCATCCTCTGTGTTACTGAAGCTAAGTGTAGAGAAACACTCGGGCTGCATTCACTTGTGATTTTCTTTAATCTGGTTTGATTTTCTTTTGTTTCAGACCTTTGAAACAAAGACAACAGAAAGCCACATAAAATGAGGGAACATGATAATAACTGGCAACAGAAGAATGGTTCTGTGAAAAGTGTCTAGGAAAGCCGATCCATGCTGAGCAAAGCAGCCTTAGAGTTGTATTTGTGTGCTCCTGTCAATTCGGAGAATGGAGCAAGTGTCAGTAATGCTATGATTCTGCATCATGTGCCCCGAAATCTCTGACCTTGGACCTATGCTTAGCAAAAACCATGAGATGATAATGATGGTGTGTTTCATCAGAAGTCATACTGTCATACTGCTTGAGAGAAGAGAGGAGGAATGTCACAGATCAAACTAGATGTAACAGCTCTTCATGCTCAGTTCACTGCCCTGTCAGTTTGTTAGATCTGACATCTACAATAAAACTCATAATTAAACAATTAATAACATTTGAAAACCATCCACAGAGTGAGCAGCAGTACAGATTTTTTATTTTTTAAATACAGTATATTCTTTTTGATCTATTTAGCATAGCCACATTTAGTTGGAAAAATGCACATAGCTACAGTGTAGATTATTTTGTGACATCTCTCTCCTGATTATTTAAACAAAAAGATAAATAAAATGCCCACACATTCCTAGAAATACATCAAAATGATGTAGGCAAACAATTCAGTGAATTAAAATTTTGTAGGTGTCAGGGAAATTGGCAGAAGAACCCAAGCGCAGGCAGGCAGTGAAGGGGTTAACAGATATTTATTTTTAAACAAAACCGAACAAAAACACCCACAATGGGGGAAAACAGAACTAAGAACTATAAATAAAACAAAAGACTTCCCACGAGGGGGCAAAATGAAAACAAGACAAATAAACTAAACTCAAAGACACGACCAAACGTCTTAAATCATAAAAGGCACAAAACTCACAAAACACGAACAGGCAAGGAACAGGAACATGGGTGAACATGGGTAAGCACACTAACACTAACACTAACACTAACACTAACACTAACACTAACACTAACACTAACACTAACACTAACACTAACACAATCAGCACAACGCAATACAAGAGCACAGGACAAAGAAACAAGAGGGTATATATAGGGAAGACAAACGAGGGATAACGACATGGGGCAGGTGTGGGACATTGAACACTCAGGGAAAGATAACGAAGAAACGAGAGGAATGGGGCCAATGACAAGACACTGGAGAGAACGTATATTATTGTCAAACGGACAATAATATGTTTCTCTCCACACATAACCAAAGACTTTGCCATGGCTCTGCTACAGGACCAAGAAAAACATGACTAAGGAAGCAGAGCCATGACAGTAGGTAGTTTCTTTCTTTCACATTTGCTTTGTGTCTAACTTTTCCTTGAGGAACAAATGAATGCAACAACTGAATTAAAAGAAATAAAACTGATAAATGATCAGACATAAAATAACTCAGAATGACAACTCTTTTTTGTAAATATATTTAAAGGACTATGTATGACTTTAATAGGACAGGATAGATAACAGAGAGGAAAGCGTTCAGTGGAGATATAGGGGACCGCGGAGCAGCAAAGGACCTTTGAGACAGGAATTGAATCCACAGGAATCGCGAGCTCACTGCCGTGATATGTTGGCACACTAACAACAGGGATATTGACGCTGACACCATAAATCATTATTCAAGATTTATTATTGTCAATTGACAGAACTTCCATTTACTGTGGATGTTCATTGTAAATATTGAATGGAATATAAGGCCTTGAGAAAATAGTCTATCAATAGTCAATCATTACGCAAAGTAAATATTAGAAAATACTATATAGCAGCAGTTTTGCTTTGTGTCATACAGGGTGTTTTATCCACTGTGTTCAGTTTAATCCATTACGCCTATGCAAACAATTACCTTATATGGATCAGTACAATTTCAACAGGTTGGCATACACGGAATTATACAAGTTTAACTCTAACAGAACATTGTGTACAGTTAAATAATGTCGCTGTTATAGTTGTATAACATACAGCTCATAAATAGCTCTCCTCACATGGGCATCATTATATCCTGCTGAATCTAATGTTCAAGATGGTCAATTTGATATAAAGGTTCTAATTTAAATGTGCAGACTTAAATCTCATCTGAATGAGGCCCTTTTATTCTAGGTTTGTTTAAGCCTTAAATGGAATCCCTGAATATTTGACGTCAGATGGCATTAGTATAACCCTTTACATTTGTGGCCTTGTTGACTGTCACGGTCGGTTTGCTAAAATCTGTCCCCTATTTTATCTCTCTTTATTTTGCAGTCTGGTAGCATCCAAAGAACCAGAACACACTCGAGGAAGAACAGCACCCATGTCACCATCTGACTTCCTTGACAAGCTCATGGGAAGAACCTCAGGCTATGATGCCAGAATTCGGCCGAACTTTAAAGGTAAAGTACAAACACCTTATTCTCTCTTTTTCTCTTCCTTTTCTCCTTGAGAGAAGCATCTCATGTTATTTCATTTCTCTACTGGGTATTAACCTTTATTTTGTAAAATGTCAATTTCTTGCTGTTCTTCAAAATGATTAGATAAATAATCATTGCTGCTTTATCTTTTGTTCCTGCAAATGGAAGCCGGTTTCATGCTATGAAACTATAAACTTTTTATGCTATTACATAATACAGTTTCACATCTCCCAGTTCCAGTTGCCTCTGGCTGGCTTCAGTTAGATTGTTCTGCTGTGACCCTGAACACACCCTGAGCCGTCATTATTCAGTTACAAAATAGCCCTGGACCTAAACCATTAATCAGCCACAGCTTTCCTAAATTATTAAACTGGCAAAGGACCCCCCTCCAGAAGCTACTACTTCAAACTTGTCCATGCAAAGAGTTTTGGAAAGATTTAGGACAGCACCTTGGAATAATCTAATGCTTGAAGCAGAGAATGACCAGGGATGGATGGTGGATGGTGAATGATGAATGGCAGGGTCATGGGTAAAAGGTGCAACCAATAGATGCAAAGAATTATGCATAACAGTATCGTTTATAAACCCCACCCTCTCCATGTAAATGAACAGGACGTGAGCCAAACCAAAATTAAATAACCAAATTAAATTACACTTCAAATTCAAAGTTATAATATGTCATATAAATAGAATGTGACATGGGCGGTACCTAACGTTCGTTCATTACTGGCTCCAAATGACGTCATTGGTGCGAAATGTCAGCTGCCATTTCTGGGACATTTTAGTTTCTTCTTTTTATGGAAGTATTGAAGTGAATACACCATATTCTAAGACATGAAAAGGGAAACACGTAGATATGAAACATGAAAGAGTTACAATTACATTGACCTGTAGTTTGGACAAGAATGTAAATATACACAGAATACCACTAAGCACATATGCCTTTGAGGTTATAGGTGAAGGAGAATAACATAGAGACAAGCATACAATGTGGAGATTCATGTGTATACACTTTAAACCAGTCTTTTGTGGCTAAGGAAAGAGACATTCTTTTGGAAGAATTTGAGGCTCTCAGTCCCTGGGGGCCACATGGCTTTTCTCACTTTGGTGAACAGTCCTGTCCTCCCCCAAGAACCTCATTTGAAGTCCAGGGGAGAGTATACGAATCTGTCCTGGTCAGTGATGAAGGTGTTGAGAATAGGACAGTTGGCCAGACTTGTTGGTGCCTGGTCGCAGTACTGCTGAGAGGTTACTGTGTTTTACGATCACAGATGGTAAACTTTTATCCGACCATACCCTACACTATTCACTTTCATTGCATGGGAAAAATTCAGATTAAGACTTTCAGCAAAGAAACATAATAAATATTTCACATGTGACAATCACTGCACACAACCAATTGTACTATTTGTGTGACTGCTCTGCTTCTTCTTTGTCCAGGACCACCTGTGAATGTATCATGCAACATATTCATTAACAGTTTTGGCTCCATCGCTGAGACAACTATGGTATGTATTTACAGTCTAGAGATGATGCATGAGTTTCCATGTATACTGTATATCCAAAATGCCACTTAGCTGTGTAAACCCATTATAAATCACTGCAGTAATATCATCACAGTGTTGATTGTTTCTACGGGGTATAATTATTGCATGAATAGGCCGTCATTAAAATACAGTTAAAGCCTAATGGACATGGTATAGCAGACATTAAGAGAGGTTGTTCTTCGCACAAAGAGAACGTTTCTGCTCTCGTGCACGTCCTACCACATCTAAATCTAGATTATGAACAAGACCTTAGGATGCTGTTAATTGTCCGGCAGCTAAAAATGTCAAATGGGACACAAACGTGTTTCTGTGCTTCTAGGGAGTCATTCAGTCATATTACGTTTTCCAACATGATGGATTAATGAGCACGTTAATGTCAGGGTATGTCAGAATCCAAATGCAGAAAGCACTTTAACTCAAAAGTCTTTATTTAACAAAGAAAAACCCACGAGGGGGGAAACAGCAACAAAACGTCTTGGTTACGGATGTAACCTCGGTTCCCTGATGGAGGGAACGAGACGTTGTGTCGAACCGACAGAATGGGGTTTGTCTTGAGAACCTATCATCTTCTGAGTATTTAGAAAAGGCCAATGAAAATTGGCGAATGAAATTTGCATGCCGGGCTCCTCCCCGGATGTCCGGGTATAAGAGGGAAGCCGGCGTGCTCATTCATTCACCTTTTGTTTGAGGAGCCTAAAGCATCCTCCCCCGACCGCTGGGGTGGGCGGCCAGTGTTGTGGCATGAGGGACACAACGTCTCGTTCCCTCCATCAGGGAACCGAGGTTACATCCGTAACCAAGACGTTCCCTTTCTGTCGGTCTCTCGACGTTGTGTCGAACCGACAGAATGGGGTTCCTATGGAAAACGCCACAGCACTGAGCCGCGTCACAATCTCTGCGGAGCGACGTTGACTGGCCTGGGCGAGTCAGACGAACACGCTAACGCGAAATTATGACCTTCCAGTGGAGAGGAAGGGGGACCCAGAGCTTTCCACAAAAAGTTGGGAAGCCCCCTAACGCCGGCCGTCACGGGCGGAGGCCTGATTCTCTAAATGGCGAGAAGCCGCCCGGCACCGTACGGGCCACTGGGTAAGCATTATTCCCCCCTGGGGGGGAAAAACGCTGCAGAGGCCACTACCTACCGTAGGGAGGAATTAGTGGAGACACCACATGGTCTCACCATCAGGGGAGAACTCATGGGAGGAATGTGCGGACTGCAGGAGTTAACCGCAAGGTGGGAGTCCACCTGGGGAGGTCATGGGTTGCCAAGGTGGGAACCATTCATGAGGATACATCAGACGGAACAGCCCACGGAGGGGGGGTTACCACGTCTGGAGCACTAGGTCCGGTTAGAGCTATGTGGGAGATAACTCAACTGTTCCCCGGCCTAAGGGGGCAGGGCTGCTCTGCCCAGCCTGTCCCCTGGAAGGGTGCTTAGTGATGGATGGAATGCCTGTTCTTTACCCGAGGGGAAAGAAGTGAGGCGGGATCGCCACTGCTCCCCCCGGAGGGGGAAGGGCTTCCGCAGGCGTACGCCCTACCGGCTGCCGGTCCCACACCTTGCCAGGATGCGGGCTGACACCGGTTCCGCGCGTAGGTATTAGAACCTCACGGAGTTGTTGGGCATAGCCCAACCCGCAGCTCTGCAGATGTCTGCCAGAGAGGCGCCCTGAGCCAGTGCCCATGAGGGGTGTGCCTCACTCCCAACGGGCAGGGGCGAATAGAGATCGGTATGCCCTAACGAGGGCATCCACGATCCAGTGCGCCAGCCTCTGTTTGGAGACAGCCCTCCTGCTGACCTCCGAAACAGACAAAGAGCTGCTCAGAGCTTCTGGGCTCTGCGTGCGGTCCAAGTAGAGGCGCCGTGCGCGTACTGGACAAAACACGGATAGGTTGGGTCTTCCTCCCCGGTGGGGAGCGCCTGCAGGTTCACCACCTGGTCTCTCGGGAGAGTGGTGGGAACCTTGGGCACGTAGCCGGGGCGGGGTCTCAAGATAACGTGAGAATCCCGGCCCCGAGTTCTAGGCAATCTGTGGACACGGAGGGTGCTTGTAGATCCCCTACCCTCTTGGAGGTGAGCGCCATGCGGAAAGCCGTCTTTATCAAGACTGAGAAAGAGCGGCAACCCCGAGAGGCTCGAAGGGGGCGGGGCCTCTTGAGGCCCGCCACCTAGGTCGCAAGAGGGTACGGAGCGCGGATAAGGTGGTCACCCTCTCGCGCCCCTTAGGAACCTAATGACCAGGTCGTGCTGTCCCAGAGGCTACCCAGCACTCGGGTCATGATGAGCGGCCGTAGCGGCTACATACATTCCCAGTGTGGAGGGGGAGAGGTTACTCCCCCGTCTCTCTTGAGGACGGGACAGCTCGTACCCGACCGAGCAACTCCGCGGGTCTTCTCGCCGAGAAGAGCACCAGGACGAGAAGAGGCGCCACCTATGGGCGTATAGCCGCCCAGTGGCCGAAGCCCTAGCCTGAGTGACGTCCCAACCGGACCGGGGGTGGGTCACTCAGGATCTCCTCGTCCCGTCCAGACATGGAGACCAGGTTTTGCCTGGGATGCCGTAACGTGCCCCTTCCCCTGGGGAAGCTGTCCGCCAGGGGGAGCGGCCAGGGGGAGTTGTTGTCAGAGCCTCAGCTCCGAGAACCAAGTTCTGGTTAGGCCGAAGGGGCGTAACTAGTACCACTTGATGCTCCTCTTCCCTGGCCTTGCACAGGCCCTGTGCAATGAGGCTCACTGGGGGGAAGCGTACTTCCGCTTGTCCCGCGGCCAGCTGTGCGCAAGGGCATCCGTGCCGAGGGTCCTCGGACAGGGAGTACTCAAGCGGACAATGGGAGGAGTTCGGGGAGGCAACAGGACCACCTGTGCCTGGCCAAACTGCCCCCAAATGAGCCGGCTGCGCGGGGAGGGAGTCACCACTCTCCGCAAGGTGTCAACTGACGAGAGAGCACATCGGCTTTCTGGTTCAGGATGCCCGGGATGTGAGTGGCTCGCAGGGAGCTGATCACCTGCTGACTCCAGAGGAGGAGGCGTCGGGCGAGTCATGTTAGCTGCTGTGAGTGAAGAATACGCCACAGCAGCTGTGCTGTCCGACCGGACCAGCACGTGCTTCCCTGCACGAGAGGAAGATCCTCAATGCAAGTAGCACAACCCACAACTCTAGGCAGTTGAATGCCAACGCAGGTGGGGGTCCGTCCACCGCCCCGACACTGCTCGCCCGTTGCACACGGCACCCCTTAGGGTGTGTCGGCAGAAAAGCATGTGACCAACGCCTGCTGCCGGTGTGCCACGCTCTCCAAGGAACTTGACTCTGCCGCCAGTGTTGGAGCAGTCGTATATGCATCGACCCGAGGGGGGGCCACCCCCGCCGAGGATGCCATGAATCCCAGGAGCCTCTTGTTACAGTGGGACCGCTGACTGTCTGATCTCAGGCAGTTCAACACTGACCGGGCGCGCTAGTCCTCGCGCCCCCCTCCCTGGGGGTGAGCGGGGCCGCTCGTGAGGACAGAGTCGAGTTCCATACCGAGAAAGAGGACGCTCTGCCCGGGGAGAGCTTGCTCTTATCTCAGTTGACCTGTGGCCCCACCGATCTAGGTGCTGGAGCACCAGGTCCCTGTGTGTACATCACAGATCTCGAGAGTGTGCCCAAACTTGAGCCAGTCGTCGAGATAGTTAGTACCCGTACACCTCCTTCCCAACGGGGAAGGAGGGCGGCTTCTACGACCTTCGTAAAGACTCGTGGAGACAGGGACAGACAGAAGGGGAGGACCCTGTACTGATATGCCCGTCCCTCGAACGCGAACCATCGGAACGGCCGATGTCGAGGGAGGATCGAGACATGAAAGTACGCGTCCTTCAGGTCGATTGCCATGAACGCGTCCTTCAGGTCGATTGCCATGATCCTGGCATCCTGACGGACGCCAGGATGCGCTTCTGCGTGACCATCCTGAAAGGCAGCTAGTGTAGGTGCCTGTTCAGAACACACAGACCCAAGATAGGGCGCAGCCCTCCGCCTTTCTTAGGGACAATGAAGTACGGGCTGTAAAACCCGCTGAACACCTCGGCCGGTGGGACGGGCTCGATCGCTCCCTTCACCAGAAGGGAGGCGACCTCCGCCCGAAGTACGGGGGCATCCCTGCCTCTGCCTGAGGTAAAAGGACGTCCCGGAACTTGGGCGGACGTGTAGCGACTGAATCGCGTAGCCGAGACGGATCGTCTTCCTCAGCCCGCCTGACAGTCTGGGGGCTCCCAGAACTGTGACAGGGGACTAGAGGTTGATCTGCTTCATCGCCCCCGCGGAGGGTGGTTCGATGGCTAGCAGTACGGATTCCTTGCCAGGGGAGGCCCCCCGGGGAGGAGATCGGCTCTGCCATATTTCCTGCCTGGCGACTGCGCAGCTCAACGCACTGTCTGACTGAGAGTGCTGAGGGCTGGTGTTTATACTCGACATTGCGCTTTGCCATGACGCAACGTCGAGTTTGCCGTTCACCGTCGTGCAGAGGGTGAGAGCGGCTGAGGTAACCCAGAGAGAGAGGAACTCTCCTTTTTGAGAGTAAGTGGGCGCTAGCCCCCCGGAGGGGGCCAGCAGATGGAGGGACGGGGCAGGAACCGTCCCTATCCGACCTACCAGCGCTGTGGCTGGGGTCGGGCCCAATGGTAGCCTCGATCCCCCTGAGGTGATCCCATGACAGCCGCTGCCCGCGGCTGCTGATGGGGCGATGGTCTCCTCTTCGCTGTCTCCTCCAGGTCACTGGAGGGCGTTGAAGAGGACCAGGGCTGCTGGGAAGCAGACAGTGCACGGGACTCGACGGCCGAGGCGGCCGAGTTGCGGCACGGAGGACTGCTTTTTACTGTCGAGAACCCTCGACAGTAACACCAACCAGCCCCCCCTTGCGAGACGGGTACGTCGAGAAAGCGGACCTTCTCAGCGTTACTCATCTGCGCAAGTATTGGCCAGAGGAGTTTCTCATGGACCACAAGTGTGGACATCGTCCGACCCAGGGCCCGCGTGGTCACCTTGGTCGCCCGTAGAGCGAGGTCGGTGGCGGCGCGGAGTTCCTGCATAAGCGCTGGGTCGGTCTTACCCTCGTGGAGCTCTCTCAACGCCCTGGCCTGGCAGGAGCCATAGCGTGGAGAGAGGAGGCAGCTTGGTCCGCCGCAATGTAAGCTCTCGACACCAGAGATGCCGAGACACCACATGCTTTGGACGGGAGTCTAGGTCGAGCCCCCCCAGGTGGCCGCCACCTACGGGCACGAGTGCACCGCGGCGGCATACTCCACCTGGGGGACACCGACGTATCCTCCAGCTGTCTCAACCTCGAGGGAAGAGAGGGTGACAGAACTTTGTTTGACGTGAAACGTGCCGGGAAGGGGCGTTCCAGGTCTTACAAAGTTCCTCATGCACTTCCGGTAAACACGGCACTGGGGGCGGGCGCGGCTTGGAGCCGCGCTCAAACCCGAGGCGCCATGTAGCCAGCCGCGAGCGCCGGGAGAGGCAGTGCGGGCACTGCAACCCAACACTCACGGCGGCCCGGGAAAGCATGGCTGACATTTCGACGTCCGCTTCTTCCTGGGCTCGACCCCCCGAGGGAGGGAGCCCGAGGAATCGTCGGAGTCGGATGGCAGTACGTCACCCCCCGATGCTGCAAGAGACATCTCATCATCACGCATCGTGTCCGAATACGTGATTGAGGAATAAGACGGCGGACCGTCTCCTGGGGAACGGTCAGACGAGCGAGACGAGGTGTGAACGGTCCGTGAGCCCGTGGCTGGCGGATTATCGCTCACAGTAATCCTCATATCACCCTCGCTGCTTGCCATAGCGGACGGCAGGGCCGTAGTCCTGCCGCCACGGAACGGGGAGCAAACGAGGTGGTGGCTGAGTCCCGTGGGAACACAGCCACCTGTGACGCAACGTCTGAATCGTCACCGCCCGCAGTGCGGGCAGGACGTATCCACAACGTCTGCCCCAGCGTACTGGAAGCAGGCATTGTGTCCGTCCCCCTCCTCGATGAGTGTGTTGCACCCATGAGAACAGCGGGACAAGCCACGCTGGAGAAATTTGCTCTTTTAGAAAAGGAAATTTGCTCGAACACCTCCGGAACTGCCGAGACGCCCAGGGGAGAGTCACTGCAGGAAGGGACCGTCCGCTGTCCACGTCGTAGATTCCAGCAGAAAGAATGATCACCAAGATCGTAGAGAAGCTCATCAGATGCGTAGGCTCTGAAGAACAAAAGGTGAATGAATGAGCACGCCGGCTTCCCTCTTATACCCGGACATCCGGGGAGGAGCCCGGCATGCAAATTTCATTCGCCAATTTTCATTGGCCTTTTCTAAATACTCAGAAGATGATAGGTTCTCAAGACAAACCCCATTCTGTCGGTTCGACACAACGTCGAGAGACCGACAGAAAGGGAACTCAAGACTTAACTGAATTTTAAACTCAATCTCTTCAAAACCAACTTCTTGGCTTGGTAACAGGACACAGGACTGCATACAGGGAACACATCAAAATTCAACTTAGCAGCACAAGTCAATAAGCACAAGGGCATTATAAAGGGTGACAGAATGAGGGATAATTACAGTGGGCAGGTGAGGGTCATGAAACATTGGCGGGAAGCTTGACAAGGAAACGAGGGGGCGGGGTATAGACAGGGGACAGGAGAGCACATGGCACGAAGCAAAAAAACAATGGCCATGTGCTTCCACACAAAACACAACAAGCTGAAAAGACATGGCACTGTCACGACCCTGTCCACAAGACTTGAAAACTTGCAAGGAGGACAGGATCAGGACAGTTAAGCTTTAATTCAGAACGGTTTTTGGGCTGAATCTGATCTGTTCAAAGTAATGCATTCTGAAATGGTTTGGTTGTTCGCCAGAGGCTTAATGAATGTAATGATTTACACGGTTGATAACACAAAAGCTTTAAGCCTGGAAAAGGTTTAAAAGTTATTTGTGAAGAGTGTAATGCAAGTTAACACTGGGGGTTTACACATGCAGAGAGGGTGAACAACAGCCTTGAGGGTGAATTTTATTAAATGTGCAGTGAACTGACCGTTTTTACTGTTTTATACTATTGTCTGATGTCTACTTATGACGTTTGCATGGTTTTTACATTCATAAACATCAAAATCAACAAGTAATAGGCTCTTTTCTACCCTGGTTTTGAGGCCGGCTGGAGAAATGCTCGGTTTTTAAGGGCGGGCCACATAGAAGACTTGGAAGTAAACGCCCACTGCTATGATTGGATAGCAGCTTGCGTAGTTGACTTAGTTGGAGCCTTCTGTGAATTTGGTTAGACGTAATGTTACATAACATGATTTTACTCAAATTTACGGACTTATTTCCCGGATGTGATGGCAAGGCTTTGGGTATAGTTTGTATAGCCTACAGTTGCATGGTGTTTAGTGATATATCACCGTACATGTCAGCATTTAAGAACCGGACAGAAGATCACCGCGATCGTGGTTCTCAAATGTCATAGTTTTCATGATAAATAAACAAACGGTAGACTCCCGGCCAAAACGACAGTGTTGGCAGATATGGATATGACCTGGCACCAGAAATAAGATCAAAACACTTCAAAACAGTCTCCATTATTCGCAAACAGTGGATAAAACCTTGAAAAATGATACATGAGCCCGCCAAATCACAGATATGTCCCGATTACAATTATTACAAATGACTAGAGGTCCCCAGGTAATACTATCAGGGCATATCAAGCGATCTCTAACAAAGCAATAGTGATGCATAGTACAAATATGTTTTACTCACATAAGATTGCTGCACCATTCCTATCGGATCCAATATTGACAGCACAGCAATGCTTTTTAATTTTAGTCTCTCCGCAAAACCAAGCGTCGACCTGTAACTTGTTCAAGGAATCCGCGTTGAAATGAAGCTTAATTAACAAAGTTCGGGAGGAGCCTGAGCATATAATCAAGCCCGGCTGGTTCGACATCAGCAATCACGACACCTAGCCTATCAGCTCACTAGCCAGCATAAATATAGACCAAACGCTTACCTGCGCCATTCTCTCAGTTTATCAGCAACCCTCCACCACCCCGGCTCCTCTCCATGAACACCGAACATAGCAGGTTCCCCAGGGGGGTGAGTTCTGGGTTTCGGGCCAATTCCGAACTCGGGGCACTCGTCCCTAGCGGGGGGTAGTGTTCCAGGTTCAGTGGGAGCCGGCAAACTCGGAGCCTGCTCCACGGACAGCACGCCACATACGCAAACCTTTACACCCCTGCTATCGTTAATATCTGCATAGGTGAACTCGTGAACTGGTTCCGTGCAGCTTGTGTTCAGTACTGTCATGCATGAACCAGTGGGCAGGGCTCGAGTAGTCAATAACAGTTGTTATTTGAGTAACAAGGGCGTTTTCAGGTCTGACACTTACAGGATGTTCGCTTGACTACGATTCGTACGATACGATTATATTTCTGTCAGGACCACTGTCGTCAATTATTTAACGATAGCATATATTTAGTTTGGCGGAATGAAACTGTTCTGGGCAAACTCTTTCCCCGTCCATGCAGTCTTGCATGGACATAGCAGGAGCGCAGCAATACGTGTCCCACCACCTGGGGAACCAGAACAGTTCCTGATGCGTAACAGGATTAAATTAAAAGATCCGAAGATACAGGCAGATAAGGAGGAGATGGGGATGGAGGTGGGTTTTAAGTGCAACACGATTAAGCAGCTGATAAGCAGAAAAGAAATGCAACTTAAATAGGACGCAGTCTAGTGTGTGTTGTATGACTTTTGGTTAACGTTGATTAGCTGCACCTGATGTGATCAGCTGATGCAAGCTGAACTTGTCGTGATTCTGCCTCATCATGTCATGTCTTTCTTGGTTATGTGGCAGAATCACGGCTGGATCCCTTGTTATGTGTGGAGAGTCTTTTTTACCCTTTCGGTCTTCGATACTCTCTCTGGTCTTTGTCTGTGTTCCCACCCTTTTGTATCCCTCATTATTGCTTGTTGATTAGTTCATGTCTCACACCTGTTCCCTCTTGATTTCCTCCCCTTTATATAGTCCTCATGTTTCAATGTCCTGTGCTCAGTCATTGTATGTGTTCGCGTGTGATGTGCTTGTGTGCCCTTGCTTAATGGTGTCAGTACTATATCCTCTGTGGTCCTGGTTCCTCGTTTTCCTTTCCTTCCCTGCCTTGTCTTGTTCTGCGTATCGCTTATGAGTGAGTTTTGTTCGTTTATGATTTTAGTTCTCGTTTTTGTCCCCCTTGAGGGAAGTTTTTGTTTTCCCTTTTGTAAAGATTCTTTTGTTAATAGTGTTTGTTCCCCCACGTGGGTTCTTGTTTTGTTTTATTTTGTTAATAAACCATCCTTGTTAACCCCTTCATCCCCGCTGCCTGCAATTGGGTTCTCTTTCCCTGAGATTCATGACAGAACTCACGTGACCTGCCAGAACTAACGCTACGCTTGATTTCTGTCAGGACCACTGTCGTCAATTATTTAACGATAGCATATATATTTAGTTTGGCGGAATGAAACTGTTCTGGGCAAACTCTTTGCCCGTCCATGCAGCCTTGCATGGACATAGCAGGAGCGCAGCAATAAGTGTCCCCCAAAACAAAATTATTGCCACTAAAACAAAATCATTCCCCCAAACAAATAAGCATGTCTAAATAGCATAAAGAACGTGCCTCATTATGCAGACATTGGGTTAAACTAGCAGTACGGCTGGCAGGGGAAGCATGTACCCTGCCACAATTTGCACAAGTTGGGTGAGCAAGTTGTTAAGTGCCAAATGGGTTAAATTAGCTGTAGCTGTCAGAAGAAGCATACACCCTGCAAATAGCACTAGAGTTACATGAGACATTTTTGACGAGACGAATGGCTTAAACTAGCAGTTAGGCTGGCGGGGAACTGTACACGCTGAAACAAATAGCACCGGCGTTATGGGGCAGTTGTTAGCAAACCAAAAGTGTTAAACGAGCAGTAAACTGCCATGGGAAGCATACACCCTGTAACGAATAGCACCGGAGTTATAGGAGCAAGTTGTTAGCAAACAGAACAAGTTAAACGAGCAGTAAAGCTGGCGGGGGAAGCATACACTCTGCAACGAATTTCACAAGTGTTACATGAGCAAGTTGTTAACGAGCTGAATGGGTTAATCTAGCAGTAAAGCTGGCAAGGGAAGCGTACACCCATCAACAAATTGCACCAGTGTTACATGAGCAAGTTGTTAACGGTTAAACTAGCAGTAGCTGACAGGGGAAGCATTCGCCCTGCAACGATAGCACCGGAGTTACATGAGCAAGTGTTAACGAGCTGAAGGGTTAAACTACTGGTAAGCTGGCAGGGGAAGCGTACACCCTAGTCCCACATAGTCAGACCTTCATACTGAAATTTCTCGAAAGTGCACTATGGGTACCCGGATTATGCACTCATTCAACGAAAATATGGAGTGTGGAACTCTGGACACTTCACGCACTAACAGTCGCAGTTCGCTTATGTGGCAGAAGGGAGGCTGAGCTATCAGAACTGCTCGAAAAAATAAACAAAAAAAAAAATAATATTTGCTAAGCTTGACTTCAGTCAGCATTAAATTGAAGCATAAAATTACATTATTTGTACAATGTACAAATTGATTTCATTGACATGCATTGAGTTGTGAGATTGACGTCATTTACCCTCGTCTGTGAACCACGCACACTTCCGGTTAGTATTCCATTGGGATGATACTATTCTTCTTAAATGCATACACTATCAGCCCTTCTCGAAGTCCGGACATGGAGGAAATTCGATCCGGACCCGCCAAGTGCCGAACACGCATACACCCACACACGCATGCGCGCCACGCGCACAAACCAGTGTAGGGGGCCGATCACGTAGAAAGCGTTTATTGCTGTTATACGCGCCTTTTTTCAATTGTTTCAGTTGGCAGAGAGCCTTTTGCGCGTTGCTTATGCGCGCCGGGCGCCTCCCGTTTTTGCGGGCTTGCTGTGTTTAGTTTTCTTCAGGTAAAGAAATGTTGTCGGTACAGCCCCGCGAGCGCGTTGTTTTGCTTTGCCGAACGCAGCTCGTCTTTCTCTTGCTCTATCTGTGCAGCGACCGGCAGAACACAGCAGCACATTCAACTGACTGAACAAAACGCTGTTTCCAAAACTGTCACCGTTACAGACTGCCTGGGCAAATGAACATGAACATAGTTTGTCTGTAAATATTCGCATGTTTGTTGCACAGACGCCTTTGTGCTGCATGATTCACTAAAAGTTACACTTAAGTACCATTTCATGAACCGAAAATATATGTAAATGAGAACGGATTTTTTCATTTGTTGTATTAAAAGTAGTACTGTATCTAACAGTTAAGACAGTTTACGCAAGTACGACTAGACGCCATGAATATGATGATTAACATATGAAGAGTTGATTTGCTTAAAATAAAAAGCAAGCAAAAGCAAAAAAAAAAAAACTTGTTTACAAGAACAATGTTCAAATTCAAAATGTTCAAAAACAATGTTTTTTACTGGGCATTCGAATTAATATCGATGAAACTGCAATTCGGACCTTGAATGTAAACTTTGAGAACCCCTGCATAGTTTAAGTGCATAGCATGTCATTTGACGTGTCACTAGGTCTGGGAACTTCACTGCTTCTTTGGCCAAGGCCCGCCCAAGAGGCCATATAACTGACAGGTAAAGAACCCAATCACGTTTTGTTTTGTGCCACGTCACGTTTAGAGGCATGGAAATGTCCCCGCAGTATCAGACCGGTGTACATTCATGTGCGTGTCAAAGATAACCAGCAACAATGATTATCGTTTATGCAGTTAACCTAGAATACTTTTACGAATTAAGCGTTTAGTCGATCGTGAAGAGTTCCTATTGCAACCTTTTAAAAACCTTAGATCAGAAGGCTCGTGTTGTTCCCAGGCGGACCGTTAAAAACGCGACGCTCATGTCTCCCGGAAATCCTGTAAAATTCAGCCAATCAGATGACGATTTTGAACGTTCCGAAGTGTTCCCAAGAAAGTGTTCCTTGCATCAGATGTTTAGCCAACCGTAGGCTGTGCACATCCTGCAACAAAAGGCACTAGAGTGTTATGAGCAAATTGATAACGAGACGAATGGGTAAACTAGCAGTTAAGCTGGCAGGGGAAGCGTACACCCTGCAACAAATAGCACCAGAGATGAATGAGCAAGTGTTAACAAGCAGATAATACATTGTGACTGCATTGTATCATGTACAATTTTGGCTATATAGCTTACCTCTACATCAGCTCTCACTATCATGATCGCATACGATTAAAAGACTTACCTACCATGCTTGCAGAAGGATCACACGATTTACCTGAACACTTTTAAATTGTGTAACTCTCGACATCCATGAACTCGGCAAAGAACTCACTCCGTATGCGCCTCGTATATTAAATGTACGGTGTGGGAAATGTATCCCCTTACTTCTTTGGTTTATGTGACTGCTTGAAATGACTCGCGGAATTTTGAGAACCCAGCAAGCAAAGCGCAAACAGCAAGCACATGATGATAAACGCGATAATGAGAGTGTCACCCAAAGTTCACTATGGTGGATTCGCACGGTACGCGGCTATCGCGATTGTCTAGTTCATTTTCAAAGGAAAAACATGCTGTAAGCGGCAAAATGCGGGCAATTTCGTTGGCGGAGCGGATTCGATTCCACCGCTCATATGAAACACTGTTGTGACTTATTCTGCAAGCGTCTATGTGCCAATTACAATACATCCAGGGTGTATACTTACTTCTGGCTCGCAATGTCTGATACACGGTGTTCGTGTTGTGCAGACAAGAGATGTAGATCTCACACTTAATCACTGATCAGGCACGTCCTGCTCTTACATAGACTCTATAACGACTGCCAGAGTTATTTCGAGCCGTAAGCGGAACAACATGCAATGTATAGCTAAATGCATAAAACAGACAGTTCACTCTTGGAAATACCGTCATGTTTGCATTCTCCGGTGAGCTTAGTACGGTCAGCTCACTGCCGCTTGCTTAAAGGAACAGACGCCGAGAGAAAAGTACCCGTGCTGGCAGCGAGATCAACACTCGCGCACTGTAGTAGCAATGGTGGAGGTAAAGCTAAGATTATCCAACTGTCCATGATTGCAATAGCGCGTTGCATATCCGAATAACTAGTTATCATAGAGCGAAGTAGTTCGTAAACGAGGGCTTAAAACCCATGCTGCTTACATACACCTGGATGAGCAGCAACAGCGTGTTGCATATAACGTACAGGCAGAGGCGTATTAAGACCTCATGGTGCCCCTGGGCAACAGCATCAGAGGTGCCCCCCATCAACCCACCTACCCACACGCAAGAATCCACTCATTAAAAGATTTACATTTACATTTATGCATTTGGCAGACGCTTTTATCCAAAGCGACTTACATTGCTTTATCCTATACATTTATACATGTGCAATCCCTGGGATCGAACCCACAACCTTGCGTTGTTAACGCAATGCTCTTACCACTGAGCTCTTACCACTGACGTACAGGAAAGCTGATTTATTAAAAGATTTTATAAGAATAAAACTCAGCAATTTACAATATACTATTTTACAAGAATTACACATTAACATGACACTTTTGTAGAATAGAACACAAAAAACAACACTTTTCCATTAAGTATTTTTAACAGTTAGGTCTACTGTAGTTACATTTCAGGTTTTGATGTAGTGAAAAAAAATCACTAACATTTTTTTAACAGGTGTAAATGTTGTGCATGCCACAAAGTGGGGGTAAAGGGACACACACACACACACAC